>NC_039366.1:35733850-36033850 GCF_003573695.1 Papaver somniferum
TTAGAAAAGGATAGTGTTTCTTACTACCTTCTCATTCGCAGACTTTCTTTTATGCGCAACAACCTTATGCTGCGATTTGGGAATATTAGGGTTCTGAACTGTAAATTTAGTATTGGAGGCGCTTTTGCTGAAATAACAAGAGTATGGGAATCACATAAACAACATCAAATAAAGCAATAAACAAGATCAATTTCAGCAAAACCCATAAAGAAGAAAAAAGAAAACTAACCTTGATGAATCCATGGAAAACAGTAGCATGAAGATTATTTCGAAGAAAATTACGAACGATGAAGATCTGTAGAAGAAATAATATGAAGATGAAGAAGAACTTAAAAGATTGAAGAAAGAAGAAAAATTGCAATAACGGATTTGTAGAAGAACGATGAAGTTGCAGAGAAAATAAAAAGAAAGAAAAAGAGAGTGAGAAAGAATATATATAGAGGGAATTTTTCCTCTAAAGATAAACACGATTAATACGGAAAAATATAAACGGTTAAAAACAGCGGTTACAAAAGACGTGTCAAGAAACAGATGGAAAAAAGAGTACGTGTGATAAATGCAGAATATGAAGAAATGAACAGCCGCGGCATTTCTCACATCATTCTCTACTTCGCAGAAAAGATATGAGAAGAGGCATGATGTAGGATCAGAATCTCGTAACAGTGATATTTTAGCGAAATTATCACCAACACAACACAACAGCGTCGCAGAACAATTTCAGGAATGATATAATAAACGACGTCAGCTAAAATCATGAGAAAGATGTGATGATCCTGCGAAAATTAGAGAGTTTGCGAAATTAACATTTGTAAGGTTGCGAGAATGTCGCAATCCATATTCGAAAATAAAGGACAGATTAGCTGTCATCCACTATGTACTTCCCTATAAATAGTCGTTCAGTTGTAAAGGAAAGTGAGAGATCTTTTTGAGTAAGAAACAAGTAAATAGGAGAGAAAGTCTAGAGCAGAGGTCATTCTTGATTCCTTTATCTTTTCTTGTAAGAACATTCAAAGATTGATCAATAAAATTAAGAGTGTAAATCTAAAAATGAGTTGAGTAATAATGAAATCATATGAGGAGTGTAGTGTAGGATTTCCTACAACAACAAAATCCATGGGAGAATGGATATTGAACAAAACTTTAATCGATACAAGAAGTTCAGCGGACATAATATTTTATCATGCATTCCGGGGAATGGGATTTAAAGATGAAGAAATGTCCAGTTCAACATATTTTGTTATTAGAAAAGGATAGTGTTTCTTACTACCTTCTCATTCGCAGACTTTCTTTTATGCGCAACAACCTTATGCTGCGATTTGGGAATATTAGGGTTCTGAACTGTAAATTTAGTATTGGAGGCGCTTTTGCTGAAATAACAAGAGTATGGGAATCACATAAACAACATCAAATAAAGCAATAAACAAGATCAATTTCAGCAAAACCCATAAAGAAGAAAAAAGAAAACTAACCTTGATGAATCCATGGAAAACAGTAGCATGAAGATTATTTCGAAGAAAATTACGAACGATGAAGATCTGTAGAAGAAATAATATGAAGATGAAGAAGAACTTAAAAAGATTGAAGAAAGAAGAAAAAATTGCAATAACGGATTTGTAGAAGAACGATGAAGTTGCAGAGAAAATAAAAAGAAAGAAAAAGAGAGTGAGAAAGAATATATATAGAGGGAATTTTTCCTCTAAAGATAAACACGATTAATACGGAAAAATATAAACGGTTAAAAAAGCGGTTACAAAAGACGTGTCAAGAAACAGATGGAAAAAAGAGTACGTGTGATAAATGCAGAATATGAAGAAATGAACAGCCGCGGCATTTCTCACATCATTCTCTACTTCGCAGAAAAGATATGAGAAGAGGCATGATGTAGGATCAGAATCTCCTAACAGTGATATTTTAGCGAAATTATCACCAACACAACACAACAGCGTCGCAGAACAATTTCAGGAATGATATAATAAACGACGTCAGCTAAAATCATGAGAAAGATGTGATGATCCTGCGAAAATTAGAGAGTTTGCGAAATTAACATTTGTAAGGTTGCGAGAATGTCGCAATCCATATTCGAAAATAAAGGACAGATTAGCTGTCATCCACTATGTACTTCCCTATAAATAGTCGTTCAGTTGTAAAGGAAAGTGAGAGATCTTTTTGAGTAAGAAACAAGTAAATAGGAGAGAGAAAGTCTAGAGCAGAGGTCATTCTTGATTCCTTTATCTTTTCTTGTAAGAACATTCAAAGATTGATCAATAAAATTAAGAGTGTAAATCTAAAAATGAGTTGAGTAATAATGAAATCATATGAGGAGTGTAGTGTAGGATTTCCTACAACAACAAAATCCATGGGAGAATGGATATTGAACAAAACTTTAATCGATACAAGAAGTTAGCGGACATAAATTTTATCATGCATTCCGGGGAATGGGATTTAAAGATGAAGAAATGTCCAGTTCAACATATTTTGTTATTAGAAAAGGATAGTGTTTCTTACTACCTTCTCATTCGCAGACTTTCTTTTATGCGCAACAACCTTATGCTGCGATTTGGGAATATTAGGGTTCTGAACTGTAAATTTAGTATTGGAGGCGCTTTTGCTGAAATAACAAGAGTATGGGAATCACATAAACAACATCAAATAAAGCAATAAACAAGATCAATTTCAGCAAAACCCATAAAGAAGAAAAAAGAAAACTAACCTTGATGAATCCATGGAAAACAGTAGCATGAAGATTATTTCGAAGAAAATTACGAACGATGAAGATCTGTAGAAGAAATAATATGAAGATGAAGAAGAACTTAAAAAAGAGAAGAAAGAAAAATTGCAATAACGGATTTGTAGAAGAACGATGAAGTTGCAGAGAAAATAAAAGAAAGAAAAAGAGAGTGAGAAAGTATATATAGAGGGAATTTTTCCTCTAAAGATAAACACGATTAATACGGAAAAATAAACGGTTAAAAACAGCGGTTACAAAAGACGTGTCAAGAAACAGATGGAAAAAAGAGTACGTGTGATAAATGCAGAATATGAAGAAATGAACAGCCGCGGCATTTCTCACATCATTCTCTACTTCGCAGAAAAGATATGAGAAGAGGCATGATGTAGGATCAGAATCTCGTAACAGTGATATTTTAGCGAAATTATCACCACACAACACAACAGCGTCGCAGAACAATTTCAGGAATGATATAATAAACGACGTCAGCTAAAATCATGAGAAAGATGTGATGATCCTGCGAAAATTAGAGAGTTTGTGAAATTAACATTTGTAAGGTTGCGAGAATGTCGCAATCCATATTCGAAAATAAAGGACAGATTAGCTGTCATCCACTATGTACTTCCCTATAAATAGTCGTTCAGTTGTAAAGGAAAGTGAGAGATCTTTTTGAGTAAGAAACAAGTAAATAGGAGAGAGAAAGTCTAGAGCAGAGGTCATTCTTGATTCCTTTATCTTTTCTTGTAAGAACATTCAAAGATTGATCAATAAAATTAAGAGTGTAAATCTAAAAATGAGTTGAGTAATAATGAATCATATGAGGAGTGTAGTGTAGGATTTCCTACACAACAAAATCCATGGGAGAATGGATATTGAACAAAACTTTAAATCTTTAATCGATACAAGAAGTTCACGACATAATATTTTATCATGCATTCCGGGGAATGGGATTAAAGATGAAGAAAATGTCCAGTTCAACATATTTGTATTAGAAAGGAGTGTTTCTTACTACCTTATCATTCGCAGACTTTCTTTTATGCGCAACAAACCTTATGCTCGATTGGGAATATTAGGGTTCTGAACTGTAAATTTAGTATTGGAGGCGCTTTTGCTGAAATAACAAGAGTATGGGAATCACATAAACAACTTTCAATAAAGCAATAAACAAGATCAATTTCAGCAAAACCCATAAGAAGAAAAAAAGAAAACTAACCTTGATGAATCCATGGAAAACAGTAGCATGAAGATTATTTCGAAGAAAATTACGAACGATGAAGATCTGTAGAAGAAATAATATGAAGATGAAGAAGAACTTAAAAAGATTGAAGAAAGAAGAAAAATTGCAATAACGGATTTGTAGAAGAACGATGAAGTTGCAGAGAAAATAAAAAGAAAGAAAAAGAGAGTGAGAAAGAATATATATAGAGGGAATTTTTCCTCTAAAGATAAACACGATTAATACGGAAAAATATAAACGGTTAAAAACAGCGGTTACAAAAGACGTGTCAAGAAACAGATGGAAAAAAGAGTACGTGTGATAAATGCAGAATATGAAGAAATGAACAGCCGCGGCATTTCTCACATCATTCTCTACTTCGCAGAAAAGATATGAGAAGAGGCATGATGTAGGATCAGAATCTCGTAACAGTGATATTTTAAGCGAAATTATCACCAACACAACACAACAGCGTCGCAGAACAATTTCAGGAATGATATAATAAACGACGTCAGCTAAAATCATGAGAAAGATGTGATGATCCTGCGAAAATTAGAGAGTTTGCGAAATTAACATTTGTAAGGTTGCGAGAATGTCGCAATCCATATTCGAAAATAAAGGACAGATTAGCTGTCATCCACTATGTACTTCCCTATAAATAGTCGTTCAGTTGTAAAGGAAAGTGAGAGATCTTTTTGAGTAAGAAACAAGTAAATAGGAGAGAGAAAGTCTAGAGCAGAGGTCATTCTTGATTCCTTTATCTTTTCTTGTAAGAACATTCAAAGATTGATCAATAAAATTAAGAGTGTAAATCTACAAATGAGTTGAGTATTAATGAAATCATATGAGGAGTGTAGTGTAGGATTTCCTACAACTACAAGTTATTTTTATATACTCCTACTGGATTAGGAAAAGTGATGTATTTTTTTGGCCTCTTTTAAAGCAAAAAAGAAAGAAAGAAAAAAGAGTAAAAGCCTTAAAATTGTACTATTATATTTTTATTCGAAAGAAAAGAAAATTATTCTCCCTCCATTCTAAAATAATATCCTGGTTTGATATATAATTTACACGTAAAACCAGTATATTATTTTGGGACGAATGGACTATCAATTAAAGTTATATACTCTACCAAACAAAAAAATGGGGTCAATCGATAATTTTCTTTTTGATCGGACCAATAGATAATTTTGAGATAACAAAAAAAAGAGAAAAATCAAATTCGAGAAGACATATACTGGGCCAGAAGGTGGTTCACTAAGTGTAATTTAAATTGTAGTAACAAAAATGTGAATTGCACTGCAATTTCAGACCTTGAAATAAGCTTACAAGTCATGATGCAAATATAAAACACACAACCAATTCAAACCTATACGCACTCACCACTACCGTGAGATCGAGGCATTATATATGCTTTGTTCACAAAATATTTAATTTAGGTGAGCAAACATGACAATGTTTCTTGGTTGGAGAATCATTTTAAACTGCCGGGCAGTGAAAGGCTATAGGCCATTACGGAATCTAAAGTTCTTTTTCTTTCTTTTCGATGATCGACAACATAACAATCATTTAAGTAAGTTACTTAGATTTTAAACGAATTACCCAAGTGATTACGTATTGGAACCACAAGAGTCATGATTTAGAAAATTGAACTAACATAATCACTGGAGTACCACTGACCCCTTTGTTTGTATGCCTAGTATAATCTTTACTATTATTAAGCCAAGAGGCCAAATAAGGGCTTTTGACTGAAATGTCCATACATAAAAAATCAAAATCAAAAACATTTGAGGGTTCTTTTGTCAAAGTGCATCTCCAAAACAGCTAGAGTCTAAGGCGTAGAGCTCTAGGTCCGATTCAAAATTCAAATTGAATTCAAAGTTTCAAACCTCTTTCCTTCTCAAATCTCAAAAAGCTTTCTCTCTCAAGTCTCAATCCCAGTAAAGTCAGGAAGAGGAAGAGGGTTTATAAAAAGAAAAACTCAATCTCTAAATTCCTTTCAATTCATTAACCAGATCCCAGATTTGAAATCTCCCTAGCGTTCTCATCGTTTTAGTGTAAGATTTTGAATTTTTCTCTCCAACATATGTTTCTATTTGACGGATCTCTTAAAACAATTATATTTGCATTTGACCTAATTTCCTTCTTCTTTTCTTTTCAAAATGCAATCAATCTCTGTACTAACTCTGTGCTGGAGAAGAAAGGAAAAGTAGAACTATTTTCTAAAGCAAGGTAAGAGTTCGGTTCTATGGGTCATTCTAGATGTTGCTTATTGTCTTTAGAATTAGCATAGTTCTTCATATTTTCATACCAAGAGATCGAAGGTTAAATCTTAAAACCCCAGATTTCTTATTTTTTTTTTATCTTTATCATCACAAACATTTGAACTTTATACTCAATTTGTTTCTTCTTAGGTTAATGAGAAAGCAAGACTGAACTGAAAAAATTTGACTGCTATAAAATTCAAATCTAATTTGTTTGATTTTGAATTGTCCCATATATATTTTTTTTTTATCTTGATCAACACAAACATTTTAGAACTGGATGATAAATTATTTTCTTCTTAGGTTAATGAGAAAGTAAAATGGAACTGAAAAAATTTGACTGCTACCTATTTCAAATCTAATTTGTTGGATTTTGATTGAACAACATTATACGTAACGGTACTGAAAAGAGGAACTTGGGTTACTGTGGATAATCAATTGTAAAGGTATTTCAATTCTCAAAATTGATCAGAACTCGGTCACCAGCAAATGGGTCTTATAATGAAGCTTTTAACTAATTTGGTTCGTAAATTTGTACGTGCAGGTGCATACATGGTTACTGTCATGTAAGGATCAACTACTACACTCACTGCATAATGGTGGAACACTGGAACTCCACATTTACTACAGTGTCTTACTGTCTTTCAAAGGGCAATCTTTCAAGGTAATATTGATGTGAGATGGTGATAGTCATTTTTTAGTACTTATTATGTTATTCGTACACCTTTTGGCTTTAAAATTCTAATCGATTCTTAGTTGGTGTAGCAGAACTCATAAATAGTTTTCTTTGTGTTGCCACCTCGATGGATTGTGATGTCGCCACAAACAGTTTGTGAAGTCATAAGTGGTACCAAAACGTTGCTACCTCGATGGATTATGATGTAGCCATAAACAATTGGTGTTTTGATAAGAAAGTATAGATATAGGTATGATGCTTTTCTGTTTCTTTCAGTGATCACTGAAAATTCAGTATGATGATTCCGAAACAATACTTCCTATTGTAGTTCTTTTTGCTCTTTTATTAAGTACTCCTTCTATATTTCTGATGTACACTTTGCTTTATAAGATGAACTATTATAGGCCACTGTCAATCGAATTTCATAATGTGCTTTTAAAAAATTGGGTTCTTAACATTTCTTATAGAAAGCATATGTTTTTACGTTTTGTAAGATATCAAGCATTTGATGATTTGGCTTACTATAATTTCAGTTGTTAATGTAGTTTCCTTGGCATCCGATTCTTTTGCGTTCTGAAGTCATCTAGAGGTGAGCTGTATTCCGATCTTAAATGTTCACCAGATTCTTATGCGTTCTAAAGTCATCTTGGGATGTAAGCTATTCATTTTCATGTTTTATAGAATTTTTCATCCTCTAACAATATCAGTTTGAATCATTTTATACAAACACTATTTTGTCTATAGTAAAAGAAAATTATGTACGACCAATGTGACAGTCCATTTTCTTAGTTTGTACTGACGGATCTTATGCTTTTGGCTTTTGCAAACGTTTGTGCTCAGGTCTCTATGCTACAACCTATAGAGCGAGAAATTGCCACTCCCAGCAGAATTAGGTTAGCATTTGTACATCTAATGTTCACTTCTTGAAAAGTATATCATGTTAGATGTATTAATCCTAATCCAATTCAAGCTGGGAAACTTATTTAAGATGATGCGCGACTTTCTTCAGCTTCTGATAAAGGTAATTATACATTTTTTCAATTCATATGCGGCAGTCGTGCATGAAGAATCCCTAGGATGATGCATGAAGAATCCATAGAATATATTTTTTTCAATTCTAAAGTTCGCTCCTATACTCATTCTCTGTTTCTACTGGCATTATTTTGCTTGCTTCATACTTACTTCACAAGATAGGCCAAAAAGTCTAGAATTTAATGGAGATGAGTAGAGAGTTTTGTTGAGTTCTAAGGCCACCACACAACTATAATTGTGCCAGGATTGGTCTAAGTGATGTTAAATTCAGCCTCACCAACAAGAATAACACGTGCAGCGCACGTGCCCTTTACTAGTAATAATAATAACAATTAGGTGTTGAATTCACATGTCTCTTCTGTCGAAAATTAAGCTAAATTATGTGAGTGAGAATCTAATGCATTCTTTCAAAAGAGTTCTTTGAATCTTTTGAAACCATCACCTTTACATTGTTAACTAAGATTAAGATGGAAGGTTGTTTGTCTCATCAAAATGTTGGCATTAGAAGACGAGACATGAAGATTTTCTTTCCCAACAAATTTTCTAAGGTGTAATCGAGAGAGATCTAAGAGCGGGCCGGGATATTAGTAATATATGCAGCCCATGATATGACAGTTCCCATACAACACAACGAAGATAGTGAAGGAATCAGGATTGAAGGTAAAATATAACTAGAAAAATATAATTAGATAATGAATTTCAAGGTGTGAATAAAAATAGAAATTTCCAGATTTTCTGAGCGAATATGTGAATAGATGCCTTTTAAGGGAATCTATAGCTCACATTGTCTTTACTTGGTTTTGGCTCAGAAACATACTTACTTGTAATAACGTGTACTCCACGGATTAGGGTGGTTACATAGGCGGTTAGGGACATGGTTCGATCTCTTCTACGTATTGTACTCAGGTTTTCTGTATTACTTTGCATGTTTTATATCACAATTTTTAAATGACTACTGATAAGTTAGCGAAATATCGGCAAGATGTGACGTGCGTTCGTATTTATTTATATTTTAATAGAATGCATATTTTTGTTCTAACAAGTTTAGATTAATATATTTTTTTTTTACCTGAAGATTTTCTTACTATTTATTGCAAAAATTACGGAAACTCAGAACTCCTATTCAAGGGAGCGCTATTCTGTTACTCTTCTTTTTTGCTTATAATAGATTTACGGAAACATATTTCTAGATTCGTTTGAGTGAATATGTGCACATATGCCTTTTCAGCATCTATGGTCGAAGGAATAGAACTCTTGGTAATCCAATTCTGGGGGACGTGGGCAATTCGTTGGACCAAACAACACAAATCAATTCTATGTAATTAAGAATTTTGATTCCTAGAAATCCAATTCCCTCCAAAGTAATGAATTTTCATTGCATTGGTCTAATAGTGTAATGAAATTGGTTTCCAAGGTAAAAACAAAAGTAATTGAATTACCTCAACCAAAGCTAATTTCTTCGATTTGAAAAGAATTGAATAATCCCTTTAGTATTCCTAGGAATCCAATTCTTCCAACCAAATAAGGTGTTAAGGGAATCTATAACTCCAGTTGTCCTTACTTGGTTCTGGCTTAGTGACATACTAACCTGTAATAAGACCACCGTGAGATATCAATAGTAAAACATAAAAGGTAAAATAAATCCTAAAACCCAAAATCACAGATAATATGATTTTCCTATTGAAAGCATTAAAAACAAATTACACAAACCCAAATCTACAAACCCAAATATCTCTGATAAATCAAGCAAATCTAAGTTTCGAGATTAAGAAAATGAATGAACATAAATTTTTGAATAATTATTTGAAAAATACGGTTATGCAGAGACGTAAGTTCAAATCCAACTTTTAGATCATAACTTATATCACGATTTCTAAATGTCTATCGATGTCGCGTAATATCAGGGAGATGTAATAAAATACATATCTTCATTATATATTTTTATTTAATTTCGTATCGCTAAGATGCAGTGTGCATTCATTTATTTTTTAATAAAATACATATTTTTATTTTAACAAGTTTAGACTAATTTATGCGAAACAACTTTTTCTTACTTATGATAATTTGTGAGAGTAATTTCTAATTCCGATATCTAACCAGGCTATAAACTTTAGCTTCCGCCCACGAGAGTGTATACTGTCGATACTCATGGAGGTTTACCCTCGCCAAATGGAAGCAAAATTCACATTCCACTCAACATAGATATATGATGTCTTGTAATACGCTATACATGCATATTTTCATGGGCTTTTTGCATCAACAAACTGAATCATGCTCCTGAGATTAAACTCATAAAGCCTACTCCTAGTCTAATAAAGACCTTTAACGGCTACTAGACTACAAATATTAATTTTCACATCAACTTTTACGTGCTGCTTCATGAGAGGTGGTACGTGGTACTCATTAAACAATCACATTCAATACCATTCCACCATAGTGGAACACAATTTTGACATCAATCACATAAATTTTAATTAAACCCCCACAAAAAAGTGAAGTGAAAGAAAGAAAATTCCCACTTGATTTAATTTGTTGAATTCTCTGGAAAAGAACTCAGCTTTTCTTTAATCTTTATTATCTTTATCGCAATTTTTCATCATCAATTTCTCGCTTTTTTTTCTCTCTTGTTGTTTTCATATTCTTCTGCAACCATCTAAATTATGAAACAAACCACTGTGCCCAGACAAAAAAACAACAACAAAGCAAATTAGAAACAAAGCAATTTTCCTATCCAACAAATTAGCATAACAGCCACACTACTGTAAAGTCTACAATAACCTCCTCCCTTTGATGGAGATTTTGTCCTCACGAGTAACAACCCAAACACGCAAATTCCTTTACAAGAAGAACCCAATAAATTCATCCCTCCATTAATTTCATTCACAGAATTTTCAGCTAAACATTAGCTGAGTCCTTCCTCTGGTTTTCCATAAGAAAAAAACAGAGTACCAACAGAAGAAAAAACAAACAAGAATATAGTTTTTTTCTCTGTATAATTCTTACAACCCCATCTTTATCTTCTTCCTAAGGGTTTGCAGAGATTGAGAGGGAGAGGTGTAGAGTAGGGAGAGAAAGAAGAAAGAAAGAAAACATGGGTAATTGTGTTTCCTAGAAATGTGTGTAAATTTTTGTTATGATTGGGTATCACCACCACCTCATCTTCAGAAAAAAAAAAACACTCATCTTTTTCTTCACAGTCTGAAACCCTTTTGTCTTACACACCCAGTGAGAAAGAACTATCCACGTGAAACAGTGTTCTCTATGTTTTTAGAGACTAAAGTTAAAAAAAATTACTCCATTTTTTTTCTTTTCTTTGCATGAATTAGGGCAGACAAGTGTCGTAATGGAGGGTTCAGTTTTTTAGCCCCTTGGTTTCATCGCAAATTGGTTCTATATATCTGTTTCATTTTTCATCATGATGAATGATGGCCACTTTCTGTGTAATTCCACCCACCACCTATACAGTACAGCTGCTGCTATAACCTCATCTTGTTCCTTACCACGTGGCCCTGTTTCAGTAACGTCTCTATATACCTCCACCACCACCACTCTATAAGTTCACTCCAACCCTAAACCCCCTTCTTCACCAATTCTTGATTTCTTGATTCTTGATGATGGCTTCCTTACTTAGATTTAGGAAGCTATGTTATGTAGAACCTGCAATTAGTAAATGTTCTTTTCAATCTGTTGATAAGGTTATCAAGAAACATGATAATCAATCTTGTATTCCACCACCACCACCACCACCACCACCTCTGCTTAAAATTACTAATGATGGTGATAAGAGGAAGGTTCTAAGGAGGAGAAGAGATCCGAAAGAATGGAGATGTTTAGATTGGTGCTGTTGGATGATTGGTTATATATGTACAACATGGTGGTTGTTATTAGTACTGTATAATGCATTGCCGGGGTTTGAAGTGCCGGAGTCACCGGGGGTTAAACTTAAAAAAGAAGGATTAAATGCATTACATCCGGTTGTACTAATACCTGGCATTGTTACCGGTGGATTGGAGCTGTGGGAGGGGAAACCTTGTGCAGATGGTCTATTTCGGAAACGATTATGGGGTGGTAGCTTTACTGAAATTTTCAAGAGGTTTGAACATTAACTCCCAATTGAATTGAAATTCATGTAATTAGATTTAGTTTTTTTATCTTGATTTTGATTAAAGGTGTGAATTTTGCATCTGTCAGGCCTTTGTGTTGGCTAGAACATATGTCTTTAGACAATGAAACAGGATTAGACCCACCAGGCATACGTGTTCGAGCTGTCCCGGGGTTAGTTGCTGCTGATTATTTCGCTTCTTGGTACTTTGTTTGGGCTGTTCTTATTGAGAATTTGGCTAAAATTGGATATGAAGGGAAGAACATGCACATGGCTGCTTATGATTGGAGACTGTCTTTCCAGAATACTGAGGTAACTGCATTACATATCTGTCTATTTTTTTCTTTATGCAATTCAAGAATATAAAGAGTAATTCGAAAATTATCCTTCTCTTAAGTTTTGCTATGAGCATTGAGTAGAATTGACTACAAAATCGATTTTTCTGTGAAAGATACATTTGTGCATTCTAATTCATTTGGACCAAACCCCTCAACATGATCTGACTATAGATGCTTACAATAGTTAACAACACAAGAAAATTCACTGTTAATGCCCACTAAAAATTGAACTGGAAATTATAACAATGTGCATATCTCTGGTTCTTAAAATGAGGGAGTACATTTCCTCCATTTCCTGCAAATCTGCTAGATGATGCATGTCACACCAAGGGATTCAAAATGAGTAAACTATGAATTCTCCTTTAGTGCGGCTTTCCACATTTAAGCCTTTTCATTTTTCTTGTACTTCAGTCTTTGATATTGCGCCCTTTTATGGCCATGATTCTCAGCTTGTTGGTGGTTTGAGTTAATTCAAAGTCCGGCATTTCATAACTCAGATACTAATCAAGTACATTGTTATTTCGGAAAGAGCAGGTCCGGGACCAAGCTCTAAGTAGGCTGAAGAGTAAAATTGAACTTATGTATGTGACTAATGGATATAAAAAGGTTGTAGTTGTACCTCATTCAATGGGGGTTCTCTACTTTCTACATTTCCTTAAATGGGTCGAAGCACCTTCTCCAATGGGTGGTGGTGCAGGGCCAGGATGGTGCGCTAAGCATATCAAATCAGTGATGAACATTGGCCCTGCATTCCTTGGTGTCCCAAAGGCAGCCAGTGGCTTGTTCTCTGGAGAGGCTAAAGATGTTGCTTTTGCCAGGTTAGTCACTTTTTATCTTTGCTTTAAGTTTCAGTTTCCTTTAAAATATAGCTAGTACTTCGCCAATGAATTTGTAAGAGAGCTTGAGTTGAATTTTCTTTTTCTTGAAACGTCTTACCCGTAGAATTTGCTATCTAAATTGGTGAGTTTGTATGTGCATTAAACGAAACATTCGTATTGTGCTATTCTTAGTGTTAATCAGCATTTACTTGTATATACAGGGCAATGGCGCCGGGGGTTTTAGATTCTGAGCTTCTTGGGCTTCAGACTCTAGAACATGTAATGCGGGTATCTCGTACATGGGACTCACTCATGTCCTTAATCCCAAAAGGAGGAGAGACTATCTGGGGTAACATGGATTGGTCCCCTGAAGAAGAGTACGATTGTGATCCAACAAAGACGAAGTACGTCCAGTCTGCTTTAAGCGAAAGTTCACAGTCAACTAATGAAACTGATGGAAAGCTAGGTTTCAAGGTCAAGGATCCTGTAAGATATGGCAGGATAATTTCTTTTGGGAAGACAACATCACAGGTTCAATCTTCCAATCTGCCGTCATTTGATCCAAAGGTAAGAAATTTTTAACAGTTTTACGTACGCATTGTTATCCATAACTTCATTGATGTGGCTGACTAGTGATAATGAGCAGGAAATTTCTCGAGGTCGCCATCAACACAAGTCAAACTCCTCATGTGGAGATGTGTGGACGGAATATGATGAAATGAGCAGGGAGAGTATTCGAGGTGTTGCTGACAATAAAGCGTATACGGCAAAAACCTTAATAGATTTACTTCACTTCGTAGCTCCAAAAATGATGCGGCGATCTGATGCTCATTTCTCGTATGGAATAGCAGATAATTTAGATGATCCTAAATACTCGCATTACAAGTACTGGTCCAATCCACTCGAAACCAAGTAAGCAAATTCATCTTTTTATCAATGTGAATGTGAATGAATATTAACTGTCTCTCTGAGGAAATTGAAGGAGTCACTAATATCTTGTAAATATTAAACAGGTTGCCTGATGCTCCAAACATGGAAATTTACTGTCTATACGGGACGGGTATTCCCACGGAAAGATCATATGTGTACAGAACTTCTCCTACGGATAGGTGCAAAAGCATTCCCTTCAGGATAGATAGCTCTGTAGGTGGGAGTGGTGATGGTTGCTTAAGAAATGGTGTATATTTCGTAGATGGGGATGAAAGTGTCCCAGTTATAAGTGCAGGGTTCATGTGTGCAAAAGGTTGGCGTGGAAAGAACAGGTTCAACCCGTCAGGTATTCCTACATACATACGCGAATACAAGCACAAAACACCTGCCTTCTTTGAAGGCCGTGGTTTAGAAAGTGGGGCACATGTGGATATTATGGGAAATGTTGCACTAATTGAAGACGTAATGCGAGTTGCTGCTGGTGCCACCGGTATGGAAATAGGTGGTGATAAAATTTATTCCGACATTCTTAGAATGTCAGAACGGATAAATTTACGAGTATGATTTCATTGTATGAGGCACAATTTTCTTAGAGGATGGTGTAAACCGCTCTTCTGACAATCCCTACAGTTTTCTTTGTGGAAAACACAGAACCATAATTGAGAGCAGGAACTGAAAGCAAGGGCAGAAGTGCAGTAAATGAATGAGCTGAATTGAAAATTCAGATTCAGAGAGTGAGAGAAAGAGAGATGAGGCAATGAGAATGATTATATTTGGTCGCATTTAAAGAAGCAGTTGGTAGTGTAGATGATGAGGGGTAATTTGGTAGGGCAAGAAAGAGCGGTTACAGGTTGTGTAGTACTGTACAATCCCTATAATAACTTGAGCTTGAAATGGACATTAAAAGTCATATAACATCATAGTTTGCTTTCTAGGGTAGATTTTTCTTATCAACAACTGTATCTTCTCTAATAAAAGAAACTGAAACATTTTAACTTAAACCTGTTTTGTGCGAGGAATTTAAATACTTGGCTTAATTATATGCAATTGTGCGGCTAACCTCCCTTGGAAGTTTGGTGGTCAGCATGGTGAAATCCAGTTTTGGCACCCTATCAGAGATTTGCCCACACAGGCAAGCCAGGTTAAATTTGATGCATAACATATTTGAGATTAGGATGACTAGCTTATAAAGAGATATAGTGAAGTAAGATAAGATCAAACAATGTTATCACTGGATATATAGGAAAATGAGAGCAAGCACCTAATCTAAACGATTGTCCGCTGGCTCAGTGCAACATATATACAAGCAATAATGATCTTACCAGATTTGGATGGCTAACAATTCCTTGAACCTTTTAGCTTCTCTTGGTCTGGCTGGTTTGGTTGTTTCAGTTGTGAACAAAATCTTCCTCGTCTTCGGTCGTTGGTATTGGTATATACTAGTTTTTCACCCGTGCGATGCACGGATCTGTTTTTTGCTTAAAGAATATTGGACCCATGTTTTCAAATTAACGTCCTGAAACCAATAAGTTGATGCAATCCAGATTAATATTTCAAACAAAAATTCTTCACTAACAACGAAAAAAACCGAGAGAGAAAAACTGGTTCTCACAGCCCACTCCCTGCACGTCTTCCGAGGGGCGGGGTCTACAAATTTAGAAAAAAAATAAATCCGTGAAAGGCGGTTTTTACCTGGTTTATGATCTCGGTTTGTTAAGAACCATTGGTTATTTGGTGTGCAAGAAAATAAAATAAAATAAAAATTAAGAGGGAGGATTCTTTCACACTTTTATTCTCACATTGTCTTACACGTTGGATGTCAATAGTAGGAACCGCAAACTGTGGAGTGTTAGTCTTCGTAACATTGCCGCTCCTCGGGGTGAAATTCGTCTTTTAAGTGAGGTGAGCGATGCCAAGTTGAAGTATGTTCCTGGCACCGAGGTATCTGCTAAAAGGAAACTATTTCCTGCTCGTGAAAGGATTAAGCGTGATCATGATTATGAGTGGCATGCTACTTTCATTGAAATTGTTGGCCCTTAGGCTTACGGTTGGATTCCTGGTCCGCGCGGTTGGCGTCCTTCTGAAAACAGCAAGCCTCGTGAAACTCCTCCTGCTCGTTATGGAGATTTATGTCCTTGGCGTCTGAATTTTGCGGGCATGAATTTTTCTTACGCTCTTGATGTCGTTGATGGAGATGAGGAGGAGGGTTCTGGTGCTACCCTTCCACCGAAGAGTGCTGCTACTGCCAAGGTACAGTTTCTTCTTATATTCTCTATTCTATTTGCCCCTTTTTTTTCCCTGGTTGAAAAAAAAAATTTAAGTGAGGGAGAAAATGAGCCTTTGTTGGGACGTGTACTGGTTTATAGGTGTCGAAGAAGAAGAAAATTGGACCCAAATAATCTTCTACTGTTGTGACCGGTGAGGCTGAGGTTTATGAAGAGGTTACTAGTCCTGTGAACGAAGGGTTTGCTGAGGATGAAGAAATGTCCGATGGAGAAGAACGCACTGATACTTCTCCTCCTGATGATGAGGGTGGTAATGGTGAAGAAGAAGTTTCCACGGGTGGTGATGGTGAAGAAGAAGTTGCAGCGGGTGGTGATGGTGAGTCTGAGGGTAATATTACCGCAGGTGGTACTGGCGAGGAGGGGTCTTCCCCTATTGGCGATAATACTGGTGGTGTGGGTGGTGAAGGATTTGCTGCTAGTGGGAATGAGGTTGTGGGTACTCTTCCCGTTATTTCCCCTGAATTTTCCTTTGGTAGGATATATTCCGCAGGGGAATCCTTTGATGTAAACGCTGCCATGGATCTTGCCGAAGACTTCTCATTGCTTTCCCCAAATGATGATTGGGATGTGCTTGGGAATCT
This sequence comes from Papaver somniferum, assembly GCF_003573695.1. Taxonomy (NCBI): domain Eukaryota; kingdom Viridiplantae; phylum Streptophyta; class Magnoliopsida; order Ranunculales; family Papaveraceae; genus Papaver; species Papaver somniferum. The sequence goes on from NC_039366.1 coordinate 35,750,818, forward strand.
TGGTAAAGAGGGTGCCACTGGTCAGCAGGCTGAAAACGCAGGTGGTCATGCTGAGGGTTGTGATGTCGAAACTTGCGCGGGTGAGGAGATAACAGCCAAGGGGAAGTCTGCGGTTGAGTCTTCTTCGGAGGATTTCCCTCACTCGCTGATGCCTGAAAGTGAATATGCCATCTTGGCTTGGATTAAGAAGAAGAATCTGATGTTCGTCCCTAATCCTGCCCCAGTGGTCACTGGTGAGTAGAATTACGACGCTTATACTCGTCAGATGATGCAATTGTCTTCTGAGGCCCGTGTTGCTGAGATGTGGGAGAAGAATCTGAGAGCTTCGGAAGCTAACCTAGTGGTTGACCCTCCATCCTCTGTTGCTGATATGATGGCCATAGCTTATGGGTACCAATACGGTTTTCCCCAGCAGCGTGTCTTAGAGGTAAATCCTTGTACTTTTTTCTTCAGGATATCCGAACATTGTATTATTCGTGATATTCAATCCCTTCGATGTAATAATGTTTATTGTTTTTGACATAGATGATGAGGAGCGAACAATGTAACCATGTTTTGTACCAATTCTTCAAAGAAAAGTCTTTAAAGTTGGAGGCTAAGCTTCGTCATAGAGAAGAGGAACTGTCTGTGGCTGAAGTGGAAATAAATGAACTGAGGGGCCGTCTTAAGGAAAAAGAACAGCTGGGTAACGCTGAGGAGATTCTTCGTTTAGAACTTGCTGTAGTCCGCAACGAATTGGAGCAGACTCGCAGAAATGTCTCGTCCCTCATAGGTTCGTATTTTACCGATCTTTCACTCCTCGTGATTCCCTATTTGTAATTTGGTGTTCTGTCTGAGTCTCCCCACCCTATCTTCAGTGGGTGGAGTCCCCGAACTGATATGGCTTCGGAAAGAAAGGGAACGACAGAAATCCCGTATTGCAGAGTTGGTGAGTAAGTTGAAAAGCGAAGCCGTAAAGTGGAACGCTCGTGCTGATGAGCACAACGACTTAGCAGCTGAGTGGCGTGAAAAGCGAACACTAATGGTTTATATGCAAAATAAGTACAACCATGATCGTCGTTTGTCAATGGTACGCTGCTATGGACGCGTGATAACCTGCGGGAAGCTCGAGGACATGCTTCGGACTTAGAGGATAGAGTGCGCCTTTTGGAAGAATAGTTACGACAGGCTCGTTCCTTCTTAGGCCCCGGGGTTAGGGATAGTATGCTGCGTCTTACCGAAGAAAGAGATAATGCTAGGCTGAGGTCGGCGCTCTTAGTAAAGCCCTAGCAGCGTCTTGAGATGATGTTGCCCGCAAAGTGGAGTCTGAGAGAGATCTTGAAGTAAATGTGTATCGACTAAAAGGATGAGGGAGATGAATGATGAAGTCAACCATCTTCGTCACTTGGATTCAATGAAGCAGGTAGACTTAGATGCGATTCAATTTTCTCTTACGAACCTTCAAATGGATTATAAGAGATTATCCGACGAGTATGACTTTCTTGATGAGGCACGAGACGTAGTTGTTAATGAGTATGAAGAGGCTTAGGCTAATTTCGAAGGTATAACCTCGTTTTATCGAGTGTGATTCTGTTATTTCTTTGTTTTAATCCCTTGGTATTTCTTGTTTTCAGCGCTCGAGGGACATCTTCACGCAGCAAATGATGAGCTTAAAAAAGCTCAATCTGCCTTAGTGCAGCAGGAGGGACAAACCAATTATTTCAAAGGGTTGGCCGCGTATCGTGAGGAAGCAGCAGAGATTTCCTCCAAAGAGGCGGAACGCCTATCTTCATTGTTGTCTCAGTCCCACCAGCGGACCGCTGTTATCACATATAAATCTCGATGTCAGTTAGCTGAGGAGACCAACAAAGTCCTAGACAAGATTGAACTTGATCTTAGAGCCGAACATGGTCTTGTCAAGAATTATCCGCGTCGTCCCCCACCCGCGCCCTTGCCTGGTTTTTCCGGGCCTTCTTCAGGTGGTAGCGTACCTTCATCTCGCAAAGACAACCCTGCTAATGGAGTTGTATCGTCCAAGTAGATTTCTTTTATTAGTCATAGAAAGTTGATCCTTGTTGATTATATAGTTTCGAATCATTTTTTGATGTGTTTCTTGCTCTTTATCTTATTTGCTGAACTTGTAATCAACTCTTTATGAAATGGATCATCCTTTTGGCATACCCGCGTTATCAATTCATTTTTATTTTAAGTATTGTGAAGGGTTGAGTTAGAAATAACTTGCTTTGTAAAAAGTTAGAGTGTTTGGGTGCGACACCGAAGGTAAGTACCTCCGTGATCGTCTTGAGACCTGTCACCCCATTGGAGAATCCTGGGCCAGAGGATTCCCAAACAGTGGGGGCCGAGGCAGCATTCTAGGATATGGGATGTTTATTTGAAATATTTACATGCACCCATTCCGTCGACCCGCTGCCTTAAAATTGGTTGGGTATCTCTTTCTGCTGGGTGCCTTCCCCATGGTCTTACAGTCATAGACACTGATAGGGGAGCCTCGAGAGATTGTAGATTAACTACTTTCCCCAATATTGTTAATTTATTATGTAATGTACATGTGTTCACCCAGCGGGCCTTTTGACCATTTCGTTTGCTTGAAGATTTTGCAAAAAGTTTGTTTGATTGATAGGTTGAGGCCTGCTACTCCTCGTCCAGAGATAGAAACATGTGGAGCGGTTACGCTTCCTTCTTCTTCTGGTATTCTTCATGCAGATGCAAAGCTGCGCTGCTCCTATGGGTAGTACGGTTTGAGCCATTTAGCATTTCAAGGGTGTCGGAGGACCTCGCCTTTCAGATTGCGAATATAGTAGGAACCGTTTCCCGCAATGTCATGTATTATAAAAGGTCCTCCCCATGTAGGTGCTAACTTGCCCCATTTCTTCTCTCGTTGATACTGTGGGATTGTTCTTAGCACATACTTCCTTCTACAAAATTTTGAAGCTTAACCTTTTTGTTGTATTATCTCGCTAATCTTCGTTGATAATTTTCCATCTTTTGCAATGCTGCTTCCCTCCTTTCTTCCAGGTCGTCCAGTCTCTCTAACATCATGTCTGTTGTGAGATTTTTTTCCCATGCTTCAGTCTTTGTGGTTGGCATGAGGATTTCTGTTGGGATGACTGCTTCAGCTCCATAAGTGAGGAGAAATGGGGATTCTCCGGTGGCAGATCTTCGTGTTGTCTTTTATGCCCATAATACATTGTGTAGCTGCTCACACCACCGCCCCTTATGTTCGTCTAATTGCTTTTTGAGGATAAGGGCGAGGGTCTTGTTAGTAGCTTCCGCTTGTCCGTTTCTCTGTGGGTATATGGGGGTGGATTTGTTCTTCCTTATTTTGAAAGTGTCGAAGAACATGTCTATATTTTCCCCCTGTAATTGTTTACCATTATCGGACACGATTTCCGCTGGTATGCCGAACCTGCAAATGATGTTTTGGAATATGAAAGTAAACACATCCACGTCTCTGATCCTGGCTAAGGCTTTAGCTTCCACCCATTTACTGAAGTTGTCCATGGCTACTATCAAAAATCGTCTTTTCCCTGACCCTTCGATGATAGGCCCAACGATATCTATGCCCCATTTTGCAAATGGCCACGGACTATCCACAGAATTTAGCGTTGTTGCTGGCGCGTGTATCTTGTTGGCGAAACACTGACATTCTTCACATCGTCGGGACATTCTTGCGGCATCTTGTATCATTGTGGGCCAGTAATATCCTTGCATTTTTGCTTTGTCGGCTAGTGATCTCATGCCGCTATGATTCTCTGCGTCACCATAATGGATGTTGTTTAGAATTCGATGCCCCTCTTTCCTAGATAAGCAACGTAGTAACGGTCCGAGGAAAGATTTCTTGTACATGACCCCATCCCGAAGATCATATCTTTCTACTTTGGAGAGTATTTTCCTGGCTTGTTTATGGTCCGCGGGTAAGGTTCCATCCTTGAGAAACGCATGAATCACCATTATCCAATCATCTTCGTTGCTGAAATCTTCGTCTTAATTTGCTCTTCACAGGATATCTTCTTCGTCAAAATCGTTATGGATGTCTTCTCCCACCTGATCTTCGATATTTTCTTCCACTGTATCTTGATTGGTAGCAAAGGAGAATTGTGATGCAATTGAAGGCTCGTATACCCTTGTTATTTTGATAGCTTCGATATTCTTGTCCTTTAGCATGGATGATATTTGTGCTAGGGCATCCGCGTGCCTGAGATATCTCCTGCATAAGTGCCTGAACTTGATGTTCGGAATTTGTGATGCCAATGTTTGGACCAAGGCCATGTAAGCTGAGAGGGTGTCATCGTATACATTGTATTCGAACCCTATTTCTCGCCCCTTCCTTATTTTGGGAACCATCGACGAAGACTTCCCATCGTCTTTGGCTCGTGGGTTCGAGGACATCAACTAGGTCCTTGTTTTCCTCGTCAGCTTCTGGTATGCCGCTAATCTATCCATCGTTGTCCAGGGGGAGGTCCGCTAAGAAATCCGCCAATACTTGGGATTTTTGGGAATGTTAAATTTCATGGATGATGTTGAATTGGTCCAGGTGGGTATTCCACTTGGCTATTCTTCCTACTTTCCCCGCGCTTTTGAGGACTGCTTCCAATGGTGCTTTGCATGGGACGCGGATGAAGTGAATTAGGAAATAGGTTCTCGGCTTTTGAGTAGCCCACACTAATGCCAGGATGAGTTGTTCGATCTTCGTGTAATTCCTTTCCGCAGAATTGAGGGTCTTGCTGACATAATAGATAAGATGTTATGTCTTCGTATTGGTTTTTACCAGCACTGCGCTAACTACGTCTTCTGTCGCTGCTATGTACAGCGCCAAAACCTCATCGAGATCAGGTTTTTGTAGGATCGGAATTGAAGCCAGGTATTCCTTGATTTTTTGGAAGGCTTCTTCACACGCTGCGGTCCATTCAAACTTGCTCCCTTTTTTGAGAATATTGAAAAAATGTTTGCATTTGTCCGAGGATCGGGCAATAAATCTGCCCAAGGATGCTAAGGATCCATTGAGATTTTGCACTTCTTTCAAAATTCTTCGGAGATGGCATTTCCACTATGGCATGAATCTTTGCGGGGTCTACCTCAATGCCCCTTTTTGTTACCAGATATCCGAGAAATTATCCTGAGGTGACACCGAAGGTGCATTTTTCTGGATTTACTTTCATGTGATGTTTCCTCATTGCGCATCCTACTTTTGACGAGCATGTCGTCAACGTAGACTTTTAGGGTACTACCAATCCATGGCTTGAAGATAGCATCGACCATTCTTTGGTAAGTTGCCCCTGCATTTCGAAGTCCGAAGGGCATTCTAGTGTAGCAATAAAGGTCGTGCGGGGTGTAGAATGTTGTGTGTTGTTGATCTTCTTCTACTAGGGCTACTTGGTTGTAACCAGAATATCCATCCATGAATGATAGCTCTTCGTACACTTCCACTGCTTCAACCAGTTGATCTATGCTTGGTTGTGTATAGCTGTCTTTTGGACATGCCTTGTTGAGGTTAGTAAAGTCGATGCATATTCTAACCCATCCGTTTTTCTTAGGAACGATGACCATGTTCTAGATCCATGTTGGGTACTTGACTTCCTTGATGAAGCCTGCTTCTAGAAATTTCCGGAGATCTTTCTCTACTGCCTTATGATACTCCGGTGCAACTTTTCTTATTTTCTGCCTGAAAGGTTGTGTGCCTGGTTTGATGCGTAGCTCCTGTTGGATTATTTTTGGATCAATCCCCGGCATGTCTCCTAACTTCCAGGCGAATACATCCGCGTATTCTTTAAGTAGTTTGGTTAAGGAAGCTTCTATTTCTTCGTCCATTATGGTACCTATTTTGATTATCTTCGGATTTTCTTCCGTTCCTATGTTGATTTCTTTTACGGGCTCCACTGGTGTGAACATCAGCTTTGGGTCCCCAAGGACAGGGACATTCTTTAATTGCTATTTGGTATGTTCATGTCCTTCGCTGGATGCTGAAGTACCTGCCTCTGTGTTAAGAATATTATCATTCTTTGTCAAGCCTTTCCCCGCGGTTTCCTTGAGGAACAGGTCTATGGCTTTTTCTTTCGCAGCTTCTTTGTTTTTGGCCCTTCGGGTTTTTCGCTGCTCTTCCTGTTCGTTGTTAATACGATCCTGAGTGGCCTGGTACTCCTTTGCAGAGACTCGATCTCCCTTGATTTCCATTACTCCCTCGGGTGTAGGGAATCTGAGGTATTGGTAGTAAGTTTCTGCCACTCCCTTGAGTTTGTGTACCCATTTTAGGCCAATAATGGCGTTATAGGGGGATGAGGCGTCTACCACGCTGAACCGTGTTTCTACCTTCATGGGACCGGCGTCCACCTGCAACACGATGTCTCCCAATGGCTTTGTGGGTGCTCCGTTGAACCCGTAGATGGTGTAATAAGAGGACATCAGATGCTCATCATTGAGCTTCATCCGTTTGAAGGTGTCGTAGAATAGAACATTAACTGAGCTTCCCCCATCGATGAGGATCTTTTTGAGGTTACATCCGGCCACTGGTAGTGTGAGGACCAAGGGATCGTATGTTCTTCCATATCTTCTTCGATATCTTCAGTATCGAAGATGATAGGTGCGTCCATCCACTCTTCGTGCTCGTCCACCTCTACGCCATCAATCTTATATAACTCGTAGTGATCTTCGAATTGCTTTCTTAGCCTCTTTCCTATCTGCGCTGTAAGTGAGGGTCCTACGGCTTCGGAACACGAAATGGTGTTGATTGTGCGGTTTCCATCTGGAAGTTAGACTTTCTTGGTTCGTTTGGATCTATCCTCGGTGACTTCCGTTTGTATGTATTGCTTTAGTTCGCTAGCATCAATCAACTTTTGGATCATTATTTTGAGGTTTTTGCATTTCTTGGTCTGGTGACCATTGAAGCAATGATACTCACAGTAATCTTTTGACTTCTCGGTCCTTGGGGGCTGTTTTCCCTTAGACCATGGCTACTCCAAATTTTCCTTCCTTTGATCTCTCGCAAGATCCGAGCGTAGCTAGCATTGAGCTTCGTATAAACATGATCTTCGAATTTTCGATCGCCTTTTTGTCGATCATCTCTTCGTTCCTTCCTATATTCGTGCGGTCGTTCCACTGAGATATTCCTTTTGGCCCCGCTGGTTTGTTCTGCGGAATTGGTACGGTGAGACCTTTACGTTAGTGCCCTCGGATTCTCACGCTGGATTTCTTCAAGATTAGCATACTTCTCAATAATTATTCGAAGGTCTCCTTCTGTCTTAGGTACGCTTCCGTGAATCTCAACAAACAGTGGACTCATTCGGTCTAATCCCCATTTGTAGCAGTTGATGCTTACTACGGGATCTAAACTCCCTATAGATTGTCAAATCTTATACCATCTGTTGGTGTAGTCCTTTGTATTCTCCTTGTAACCAATTGCCAGTGAAAAGAGTTTATCCATTCCGGTGTTGACAACTTTGTTGTACATGTAGGTTCTCAAGAATTTCTCTGCGAGTTGATCGTAGGAATTGATGGAGTCAGGTGGCAGGTTGTCAAACCAAGACAAATCCGACCCCTTCAGACTTGATGGGAAATACCTATAGAGGACGGCATCGTTTTGACTCCATCGGGATAAGATACGATTATAATACTGGATATGTGCCTCGGGATCACTGGATTCGTTATAACATTCAAAAGTTGGGACAGGGCACTTCAACAGAATGGGGGTGTTTGTCAGGCGATGAGTTAGGGGTGTGGAGTTAGCCTCTTTCATCACCTCTTCTAGCCTTCCTCCGCCTTGTCTGGCTTTTAACTGCCTGATCTCAGCCATCATCTCATCAGCATCTCTTCCATCGCGCGGTAATGTCCCACGTTCTCGTGCTCAATTGAGCGTTTCTTTCTTCGGTCATCACTGCCATAATAATCTGAGTCTTCGGAGGCATAATCCGGATCATATTCACTGCTTCCCCTAGCGGAGTTTGCTAGGATGATTCTTCGGTATCGATTAGGCTCTGGTTCCTTAGAATTTGCTTCGTCCAGTTGTTGGATGGTCTTCGTGCTTTGGGCAATCCGATCTTTCAAGTCTTGATTCTCTCTGGCCAGCAGAGCTACCGCATCAGCGTAGACCTGATGGCTCTTCTTCAATTCTTCGAGCTCTGCCATCAGTCGATGGGACTGGTTAGACCCCCTGATTGGGAGTTCCTGCTTGTACCCCTACGGCCATGGTTCCCCCTTCACCTACTTTGTGTATTAAGGGTGGTAGAGGATCAACTTCCATTGTTGGTATCTCCAAGTTTGGTCCCCTCGGTTGAGTTTCCACCCGCGGTGCTAAAACCACTGGTATAGTTTGATTCTGACTGTTAGTTGACGGCATTCCGAAGGCTGGAAGGCGTGCGGGCTGATGTGTCATAGATTCTGCCACCCCTTCTCTTTGTTGATGGACTTGGTTTGTAACCAAGGTTTTGTTAGCTTCTGAAGCCTGGAGGGCCGCAGCAGTCGCACTGCTCTTCGTTGCTGCTGCTTTGAGAGCCGCGGCTGCAATGGAGTTAGTGTTCATAGGTGAGGTGATTTCCGCAGCATCTGCCTCTGATTAGCTGTCTTAGCTTTGTCTCCTTTCTGCTTACTTCGAGTCATGACCGGGGTAGTCCTCGGTGTTTCCTTTGATGAGGCTTTGGTTTTTCCTGCCTCTAGAGTCTTTTCCATCTTGGTTCCTTTCTGCATAGGGGAATTTCAAATAAAGAGAACCAGAGATATCCACGTGGATCGGGTTAGTGTCATCCGTACCCGAAAAATGTATGGAATAAAAAGTGTTTACCTTAAGAAAGAAAAGAGTTTTCCAAGGGCCTTAATAAAAGAAAAAACATAAAGACTTCAATGGTCTTGTTTTCGCAATACAAATCCTCTAATAAACAATCATGGATCTATATCCGCAGTGAATATAAAAAAAAAATCTTTTGAAAAGGCAGATCCGTAGCGAAAACTCGTGAATCTGATTATTAAGTCTTTTACTTAGTTTAAAATACGCCGCACGTGCAAATCTGTGATAGATAGCCGTGGATTTGTCTGCTTTGAAATGGTGTACCTGAAGATAAAGACCGTAAACCCAGAATAAAAAAGGTTTTGAAAGCATGCTGAGGCCTTAGTATTAATTGGCTAATAAACAGATAAGTGCTGCTAAAAATAATAGTGCACAGCCATATTGCGCGTTTAAGGTGAAATCACAGGATAAGATAAATCTTTTACCGGGACAAAGTCCCTATTTCTAGCGCCAGATTGTGAACACATAAATCACGAGGACACCCTACGTGTTCACAAACAAGGTTAGCACAAACTAAAAACTCTTGAATTAAATGACACATGCATAAAATAGATGATACTATCGGTTCATCGACTCAAAGCCCTCGGGCTCATCACTGCCTAGTCGAATAATATCAGGAAAATGATCGTATGAAGAGTAAGACTACAAATACGAACATAAATACGAATCATAAGGGATATGCGTTGAATATAAAAGTGTTGTAATATAAATAAGATGGATATTTACGTGGTTCGGAACTAAGGCCTACATCCACGGGGGTTGGTGTTTCACTATGTATTGAATGTTTACAAAGACGAATGAATTTTGAATATACATTAGTCTGCAGAAGCAGGGGATTTACTTACTCTTCCTATTTCTCTCTCTTAAGTTATCTTCTAAGAATTGTGGATTGGTCGACCCCTTCTCTCTTAGTGGAGAGGGGTATTTATAGGGTTGAAACGTGGGTCCTACTTCTGAGATGCCGTTGCAACCTTATCTTCTTGTGCTTTGTGCCCATTACGCAGAGGTCTTTGGTATATGCTTCGGTCTAAGCTTGAATACGAAGAGCTATCCTCGCTTATTCCACAAGCTGATTGACGCGTATATATCTCTTGGTATTTAATGCGGGCAGTTGGACGTCCGCTCGTGTCAGACAAGTGTCTCTTAGTCTGGTCACATCTGTGTCAGTCAATCTCTCTCTCAGCCGTTGATCTTGGATCTTCCTCGGGATAGGATGTACTAACACCCGAGGGGTATTATCTGGTACTCCTCTTTGCCATCATACCTCTGTGATCCTCAATCCTTGACCGTCAGATCTGCTGACCGGTGATATTTTCTGATGAGATGCTCCCCTAGGTTATGAATGCTTGTTATCATGTTTTGATGTCTCGCTTTGCATGCTTTCCACGTGTCTCTTCCTATACACGTGGTGGACGATGAAATATGTACATACAACGATGGAAAAGGTATGAGGCAGGAGATAGTGGATAATCTTTGGCGTCTCAGGAAATCATGGCTCTATCTCTCTTAAAGTCTGCAATTGCTGATACATTTTATGTGCCTTTATTCAGTGCAAAATTGAAACCTACGGTTGCTCTTGCGTGCATCCATTAGTTAATAAGTGCGAGGTTTAAATCTAACACAAACAAAAAGAAGGGGAAAAAATGCAAAATGAAGTAGATCAGCTAAAAAAAATAGGTAATACAAATATATAATAAAAAAAATTGCAGATCCATATGTCTATTTTAGACTCTCACCGACTTGGTATTTGCTTTTGTGGCGACACTCATTTTCTGATCATACCTGGTCCAGGTCAAACACACATTCTTCAAGACCATGTAATAATCTTTGTGGTTAAATGGAGCAACCTGCACTGAAGTCCGACGATAACCCAAAGATCAGGAAGACTAACTGTTAACAATTAGAAAAAAAAAGAGCGAAAAGCTTGAAACAAAGCAATAAATATTATAAAAACGGAAAAGGAAAATCGAAATGAAAAACAAAAATGATACTCCAGTAAACATATTTTCGTCCTTAGTTCGGACGATATGTCACCGTTGCAATGTCCTTAAGCATCCCTGGCCATCCCTTATATCAAAAACTAATTCTCTTCGAAAGATGTGATGCCTAGATAGTTATTAACATATATGCATACAATTGTAAATGCAAAAAGTCTTCAAAACGGAGAAACGGGCACGACTTAACCAAAAAACAATCTACCATCAAATATTCACATTTCCCTTACATTCACTAATTTGCTGGTGCTGTTTCGTATGATGAAAATGAAAGAAAAAAATTTGCTTAAAGTTGCGTTGCATGTGAGAAAAATAAAAACATAGCAAACCTTTTCATACGAAATAACACAGCAAAATCGTTGATTTAGTCAAGTAAAACCAATATCAGCACCATCAGCACCATCAACGAAGGACTTTAGCAATGAAAGATAACCTAAAAACATCAAATAATCAAATACCAAATGGTTAAAAATGGTGTAAGGAGATAAAAATCAAAGCGAGAAACGGCTCAAAGCTTATGAGATTTAGCTTTTGCTCCAACACTTTATATAGAGAGGCAGAGAGCATAGAAAATTTCCGAAAATGCCATTTTTGGGAGAAATGTTAATGAAAATCTAAAAATATGCAGAATTTTGTAGTAATAATTTTGGTTTGAATATCCTACTTATTACATTATTCTTGACTAATTGGTAGATGTTGTTGTATTTAATCAATTTTTTTGAATCAGTTTTTTTTATAAGGAAACCAATATACTGGAAAATGTGGTAAAAAAGGGAAAAAATCTCCCCTATAAATATTTGTTTCTCGACTATATTAAAATAAAAAATAAAAAACAATGTTTCGTTTATTTATTTCCCTTTTATTTTTTTGGAACGAAATATATCACATAATTTTGAATATGTTTGGATGGCCACTTAGTTGTTACGATATTTTGGATAGTTTTAACCCTTATCTTATCGGTTCAGAAGGGTTAAAAACAAAAAAGAGACCATTAATTATTTTTTTTGATGCTAAAGAAGAAATAGATTAAGTAATTGAAACCATTACATTGTCTTGTAGCAGTTGGTTTACCATGATACTCGGAGGAGTATCAAACCAAACTTTAGTGACTCTAAACTTCCTGCTAAATTTGGCTAATTCATCAGCAGGCTTATTGCAATCTCTAGGAATATAACGACATAACCAAAAGGGAATAAACTTGAGACAATCTAGAGCATCAATTGGAATGCTTTCATTTTCCCACGCTATGACTGGCTTTGCTGTGTTAATGTAGCTTTCAATTGGCTGTAGATCAGTTTCAAAAACTACATGAGTATGGCGCAATTCCTTGCTCCAGCTGACATCATCGAAAAAAGCCAAGCACTCTGCATGCTCTGAATTGCTTACTCCTGCATAAAATTTTGCCCAGCATCCTCTCCAAGTGCCTGTAGAATCACGCAAAACAAGAGAAACCCCCGTTAGTCCAGCATTACTATCACACGATGCATCACAGTTTATAACTAGGTAAGGGGATGGTGGTGGTTTCCACACAGGTCTTGGGGAAAAACTATGTTGGTTGTTAATACTATTAGGCTGATGTTGAGAGTTCAGTTTACTGATATAAGCTGCAAAACTAATAGCTCTCTTAGCTACTGCCAATGGTTCAACCTTTTTATTTTGAAATTTAACTTCACAACGCTCATTCCATATGGTCCATGAGACTGTCATTGCCATTGTCAACCAATATGGAGAAGAAGTTTGTTGTTGGTTTTGGTTCACCCATCCCTCAAAAATTGCATGTATTGCATTGTGCATTCCCTGTAGAATAGAAGACCCATCTGGAACTTGCATCCAGACAGCTCTGGAGAAAGAACATGAAAACAAGACGTGATTGATAGTTTCTGCATGCTATCCACAAAAAGGACAATCATGGTTTATGTGCCTGCAACTTCTTGACAACCTTTCCTTCGTAGGTAGAATATCAGTTAAACATTTCCACCAGAAATGTTTAATTCATGGCCAAATATTGATTTGCCAGAAATCTTTCCAGAGCAGATTTGTACCCCCAATCTTTAGCGAGACCTGTAGAGTACCCAAACTTTCTTCATAGAGTTTTTTGTAGGTTGATTTCAGCGTGAAGTTACCATTTCTTGTTAGATTCCATATGAGCTTATCAGCAGCAGCATTTGGATTCCGCATAATCAGAGATGCATTCCAATTCTTCCCATTATCTAGCATCAACTCTTGGACAAAAATATAGTCCTCACTGTCATTAATTTTGGGTTTGGTGGAGTATTCATACCCGTTATCCACACATCCAGCCAAATTTTAACTTTGTCTCCTCTACCAACTCTCCACCTGTTGTGCTCTTTGATAAAAGGAATTTGCTTATGCAGACTTTTCCAGACCCACGAGCAGTTTTTCTTTATAGTTGAATGAAGCATACTTGTGGCTGGGAAATACTTTTCTCCTATGGCTTTGACCCATTGCGCTCATAGTTATTGCATATCCTCCATGAAGATCTTATGAGAAGTGCCTTTTTTTAACAACTTTAGGTTCTTGAATCCCTGTCCCCCTAAGTTTTTGTGTAATCCCAGTTTTTCCCAAGACGTAATATAGGTGCCTTTCTTCTCAATGAATCCCCACCAAAATTTTCGTTGTAAAGAGTCGATTTGTTTGATAGTTTCAGTTGGGACTTGTAGACAATTCATCGAATAAGAAGGAATAGTGTTTGTTACTGCATTGATCATTAAAGACTTACTACACTGCGACATTGAGTCTCCATTCCATGCTGAAAGCCTTCCCATAACTCTTTTAACCAGCGCAACAAAACATTCAATCTTCTTTTTCCCAATTATAAGTGGTATACCCAAATACCGCTCATGTGATTTCATTTTTGGCACCTTCAGTCTTCATGTAAGAAGCCTGCAAAATCTCTGTAGCACTCCAGCACTATAATAAACACTCGATTTAGTGAAGTTTACTAATTGACCTGAGGCCGCACCAAAATATTCTATAATACTAAGAAGATTATTAACATTGTGGATTTCAGCATTGATAAACAAGAGGCAATCATCCGCGAAAAATAGGTGGGAAACTGAGGGTGCATTTGGAGCTAGTTTAATACCTTGAATCATGTGATTTTGCTCTTCCTGTAGAAGTTGTCGAGACAAAGCTTCCATAGCAATGATGAATAGGTAAGGTGACAAAGGATCACCTTTCCTAATACCCCTTGTTGGTTGATAATCATTGCAAGGTGCACCATTAAGAATTATTGAGATTTTTGTAGTGCTAATACATTGCATTATCAGATTACACCACTCTTGGATGAATCCCATTTTCTGGATAACATCAGTGCGGAAAGACCATTCAATCCTGTCAAATGCTTTTAACATATCCAACTTCAAAGCTAGGCATTTTATAAGATCTTTTTTATTGTTCATAGTGTGAACAATCTCTTGAGAAAGATGTATATTATCTGATATTTGTCTACCTCGGACATAGGCTTCTTGTAATGGAGATATGATCTTACCCATAATCTTCTTCATTCTAGAGGCAAGAATCTTCGAGATAATCTTATATGATGTATTGCAGAGAGCAATTGGATGAAGGTCTAAGGGAAACTGCTTGTTCTTCATTTTTGGGATGAGAGAAACATTGGTAGTGTTTATGCTCTTGAGAATAAATCCAGTACGGAAAAACTGTTTTCACCATCTCCATGACTTCACTGCCAACAATTTCCTAATGAGATTTGAAGAAGCCTGGATGGAAACCGTCTGGGCCAGGTGCCTTCCATGATTTCATATCCTTTAATGCTTTAAAAATTTCATTATTCTCTGGTATGCGAATTAGATCCAAATTATCTGAATCTGTGATGACGTGAGGGATACATTGGAGTATCTCTTAATTTCTTGCTGCTGATGACGAAGTATGTAGTTCATTGTAGTGTTTGACTAGAAGCTTTTCCAGGTCATATCTTGTAGTGCACCATTGTCCATTCTCATCCTTTAATGCTGTAATATTGTTTCTCTACCTCCTTCTATTCGCATTTGCATGGTGGTACCTAGTGTTCCCATCCATTTGAATATAATATTCGTCTCTTGCTTTCTGCCCCCAGAAATTTCTTTGCACTTGATGCCAATGTTCAATATGGTGCTCAATGTGAAGGATTTGCTGAGAAGTGTTTGAATTCGGAATTTCTTGTTGCACTGCCTCCATTTGTTGATGCAGAAGATGTATATTACTCTGTATATTGCCAAATTTTTCCTTATTCCACTTTGACACATAACACCTGGTGGTAATAAGATGTGTTGACAATTGATATGCATGTGAACCATTAACTGGTACTCTCCAGGCAGCTGTTATTTCCTCTTTAAGAGATGCATCACTTTCATAGCATTGAAAGTACTTCCAATTCTTTTTACTATCTCCATCAGTCGAAGAGGTTTCTAACATAATGGGACAATGATCTGAACCAAGTTTGGGAAGATGAAGGAGTTCAGCATTAGAAAAATTGATGATCCAATTTCCATTTACTAGAGCTCTATCATGTCTTGAACGTCGTATTCCCGTGCCATGTACATTGCTGGACCATGTAAATGATCTTCCAGTATAACCCAGATCTTCCAAAACAGCATCATGAATGAGTTTGACGTAGTTAGAATCCCTTGACGAAGAAGTAACTGAGGTAGGGATATTAGAAGTATGAAGCATATTTGAAGAATGGCAGGTGCGCGTCTCATTTTTGAAGACCATATTCAAATCTCCAAGAACTACCCATGGCTGTTTAACACTTGAACTCAGATTTATTTATATAAGTCCATTGCTTCTCTTTATTACTAGGATGTGAAGAACCATAAATGCAAGTCAGCAGCCACTCAGGTTTAGAGGGATCATCCTGCACCAAACAATTAAAAATCCACGATTCTACATTCACCACTTTGAAGTGGAAACCATCTTTCCACAGGAGGATTAAACCTCCAGCAAGTCCTACTGAAGGAATCAGTTTATTATTAGGATATTTGAGAGGTTTAATGAATTTTCTCATTTTAACCTCACCTATCTTTTCTTCGGAGATAAAAATTATATCTGGATTATATCTACCTATCAGATCTTTTAAATGGTCCCTAGTGTTGTTACTAGCAAAGCCTTGCAAAAACTCTCATGATGATATGAAAGGAGTAAAATTGGAGCAGGTGAAACTTAAAAAATTTAAATGGGAAATAAAACTTCAAGGGACGTAAGTGATAATGCAATAAATAACAACAACAAAGAGAAGAGTAATTAGTTACCAAAGATGCATGTTTCTCCAGATTCTGCATGGAATTCTCCCCTGTGTTAAATTGTGAGGCTCATTATCAACCATTTCTATCACAATCATAGTTTCAGCATTCTGAGTATGTGTACCATTGCTAGACCCACCATGAGAAGCTAAAATAGGACCATGCATAAGAGGGTTGGTACCGTTATGTTGACCATGCTGGTTTCTAGCTCTCTTGGCATTTCGTGCCTCTTCAGCTTCCTCCATTTCAATATTATCCTTTTCAATATGAACATACTCTTCATATAAGTCCTTATACGCCTCCACAGTTTTGTTTTTGGCTTATTGATGTTCTTCATATTCCTCCTTAGTCATGGCTCTCTCACGCAAAATCTCAGTAGTTTCTTCACAGGTTTCATCATCATGATCAATTACATGACATTGGTCACACAAGCTATGGGGTTGCTTAACCCAATGGTATCTTATCCAAACAGTTTCGCCTTGATTGAAGTTCCACCATTCACCTCTTTTGAGAGGTTTCCTGAGTTCCATCTCTATACGAGCAGTAATCATATTTCCAGACCGTGGTCTGCAATTTGTTGGTTTAGTGGAGATTTTCCTTCCCAGATCTTCTATAGCTTCATTCACAATTGCTACATGGTGATGTTCAAGTATAAAGCCTTTGAATTGAACATCATATTCTTGTTTAGTGAAAACATAATCGGCATAAGCTTTTTCAGTGGTATATTCTTGGAGAGCAAACAAGCATATCTGGACGTTCCATGGCGATTTTTTCAAGACATCCTTCATGTCTCTCTGCGAGTTAAACTTAAAGACAAACAAGTATTTACCCACAGTTCGAGATTCTCTTTTTCTGTAGTTCTTCCAAAGCTCATTCAACTCTTCTTTAATAGCTGAAACTTAAATCTCATCATCAGAAGCTATGATCTTTCCAATTAAACTGTTAAACCAAGTGCTAGCTGCATCAGTAATGTTTTTTGCAGAACCAATACCCCCTTGAAGCTTCTGATCGATGTGTCTTTCATCTTCTCAGTTATGTTTTTGAGATTGATGTTGTCAACACTGCTGCTTCCAGATTCCATCTTTTCAGTAATGGTTCTATGCCTAGGGTTCAAGAAAGCTTTAGGTAGTTGAACAAGTTGAGGTTTATCTCTATTAATAAGGGATGAAAATATAATATATGGAATATTTTTTCCCCGATTAGAGTCAAAGAATAATCTTTATAAAATAGAGAATATTTTCTGTTAGGTAACAACTGCATGTGATCCAAAAAAAATGAGCTGACCAAAATACTCGGTATCTTCTGGGCGGAGAATGAAAACTTTGAGTTTTTTGAGTTTGAATTGTGAATCGGGATTGGGGGTAATATTGAGTTTTCATGGTTTAAAAAAATTGAACAGGGAGACAATGGTGGTGCTCATATTGAGCAAAACTGAATGTTGAAACTGTATGACTTTGCAATATAGCAGGAAGTGATAGATTTGAATGGGGCAATATAGTCGAGTCTGACAATATTGTCATTATAATGAGAAAGAAGCTGTAAACAGAGATCCAAAACTGGAAGGAGTCCATATTCGATCTGGAGAAACCTGCAAAAGATTAAACCTCCATAAAAAAAGACGATAAAAAACAATGCTAGTGAATCACGTTAAGAGACATACAAATATAGATTAATCTAGGTTCAGCTTAATCCTTAAAATAAAATCATAAGAGACCATTAAATTGTTTCTCTATATGATAGATCACACAACAACAACAACAAAAAATGCGTAGCAGAAGGGTTAAAAACATAAAAAAACCATAGGGAAATATAAGCAACGAATATAACCATTGAAATAAAGTTCCTTACCTTAAGGATACAGAAGAAAAAAAAACCAACGTCGTGAATGATCAAAGCCTTTCCAATCCAGTAGATCACACAACAACGACGACAACAAAAAGCAAAGCAGGTTTTAATCATAGAAAACCATAGGGAAACACAACAAACAAAGATAATCATAGTTTGGAATAAAATTTCATGTTCCTCACCTTATCGATTTAGAAAAACAAAAAAATAATCGCACGGACGATGAATCACCTTTGTCTGGCTGCTCTATATAGTTGACAGAACACAATTATTCAATAAATAAAAGCCATAGATTTTGGTAATATTATCAGTTGAAATTTTCATAAAAAAATAATTTTTGATAATTTCCCATGGCAAATTTTGTTACTCAAAAGGCCGATTCTACAAAATAAAATATTAAACTGATCACCTCGTCTTTACACGACATCATTGAATGTAGAGTTATCTCCACTAAAGCAAAGAGAAGCACAACCAACATCTGCAAGCCAAAAACCAAACACCATCATAAAGATCTAATATTCATTATTATTATTATTAACAACAATAAAAATACGAATAAAAAAGCAAGAAAAAAATCCTAGCGGGAAAAAACTCACCACAAAAATAACGTGACCCCAACCTTGGTCGACATTATATATAGATATCAAATCCCGAAATAGGTAAAAAAAATTTAATTTAAAGAATAAAATCGTGATAGCCGTCAAAATCCTTAAAATTTGGACATCTATATTATCTCCATATCATTATAATTAGTTGTTAGAAACATTTTAGTATACAAAATCTGGGGTCTATCAAGACATAACAAAATTAAAAATCCACCTTATTTAATCAATTTTTTTTATTTTATATCATATTGTTTTAATTATGGTATAAACAAAATTAAGAAAAGTAACATGGAAATGATGTTACTAATTCAACAATATTGCTCGATTTTTTGTATGATTGTTTGTCTATTTTTTTGTTTCTTGATTTTTCGTATGCTAATCAATATTTGCTCCCATTTTTCTGTTTCAAATTCTAACGATTGCGTAATTTTTCGTTGTCGAATAGGATCAACAATAAAGTTATTCACAAGAGACACACATCGTACGACCGAAAGGTTAGTACCCACGACCAATTTAATCACTTTTTCTAAAGTTTCTCATCATTGGAAGTGTAATATTCATTGAGAATCACTTATTCGTTAGTTTCAGTTTTATTTTAATTGATAAAACGAAGTTGTAATTAGGAAAAGGGAGATTCGAAGAATTGTAACGGGACATTGGATTTTTTTTTTTAATTTATTAATCTTATGATCAATGATGTGATTGATTGCTTGATTACTTTTGTGATTGATGCATGATTAATTAAGTTTTTGGGTGAAACCCTGGATGCATGACTTAATTATTTTTGGTAATATTTTATTCTTTGAGATAAATTCTCATTGGCGAAAAACAATATGTTTCAAAAAAAAAAATCGTTTTCAAAATTTTGTTATCTGAGGCAAGAAGATTTTTCAAGATTTAGTTATCTTATTTTTAGAAAAATAATATTTTATTAGTTTAAATTCAATATTTAATTACTAAAAAGAAAAAATGGTGGGACCAGAATCAACTATAAGCTAGAAGTTAGAATCAACGTGGAGCTCTGGTGAATGAGAACGCTTTAAAAAACTTTGTTATTATATAGAGAATATTTATGACGAAAATCTTTCCGAGTTGGCTTGTAACAAATGTTTCTCTGAATCTTTCAAATAAATAACATCGGTCTCTCCCAAATCTTTCAAAGAAACGAGGCTCTGCGTATGAGGAATTGTCTCAATGTATTCCCTACCCTTAGCATTATCATCCCAGAATATCTTTAAGGTTGAAGTTCTAGGGTCATAGCAATAAAGCCTGGTGCGAGAAGGTATGCAGCGGCTGTGCCATAATAGCACTTGATTGTTATCTGTGATTGCAAATGGCTCATAATGATATGGAATATCTTTCTTCTGATGTTTTATACTGAACTCCTTGATCCAGCATGACGAACTTTCATTGTGGTCGTTTGGTTTCAAATTGCACTCTTTGGTGCCTCCGGTATCAATATTGTCTCTCTCGTATACCCATATGTCCGTGCTGAAAGCGCCATAAGTTGTATAGTTCACATAAGCCAAATACAAATTAGTATTCCCTCCAAACAAATTAGGTCGACCAAGGAGGACATGATTTTCGTATTCATCATAATTTAAGAATGGGATCGAATGAAACTTCTCACCTTGCAAATCAAAGGCCACAATGCAACCAATAAAGTGCTCCATTTGCATAGACACATGCAGTATAAGCGTCTGTATGATGGCCGATAAATCCAATGAATCTCCATTCACGGCGGCCAATAGTACATACATGAACATGTCCCTTACGTTCTTCGTGACAATAATAAATTATAACAACCTTGTAACTTTCAGTTAAAGGACAATAGCCAAATCCACTTGTTAAACTACGTCTAACGGGAAGCCATGTGCTTAATATATCCCGATCCGACTCAAGATAATTAAAGTATGGAAGTAAGATAGATTCTCCGGTTAACGGATTGCAGATTAGAAAAGGCTGTGCACCATCAAACACTAAATGATATCCCTCCTCTGCCAGTCATATTTCGCATTAAATCTGCCATGTTTTACCTTCGATAGTGTCTTGTCAGTGAAGTAATAATTTATTTTTGCATGGTGGTAGTGATCATGCTCATCTTCATAGAAAAGTTCTTGTCTAAACCTATCATTACCAGGTTTAACACGAACAGAGATAGCGACAAGGAAACCAGGCTTACGCTATATGTAATTACGCAGTAGAGCTTTCCAAGCTGTGCATACACATCTGGCCTGTAAAGCTACATCGCCTGGCAATCGGAAAAGTATGTTTTCTATGATTTCCGTGGGAAAATTCTCCATGTTGCAGTTGTTGATTAATCTCTGGTATTCTTTCTTTTTTTTTAGACCATCACCGACTGCGTAGAGGAGAGACGAGAATTATCTTTTTGCAGCGCCGTGTATGCCCTATAGGGGATCTTAGGCGCAGGCCCAGAATTCTTTTTTTTCTTACCGCCAGGCCCAGAATTACTTTTCCCTACAGTCGCGCCCAACATTATTTAAAATCATTAAAAACGTGCAGAGTTCCTCAGTTACCCTTCAGCGGTTTTATTAACTCCCAAAAACGGTCGGAACCATTTCTTTTCTTTTCTTCTCATTTTTTCTTCATCTGTTCTTCTCATTTTTTCTTCATCCGTTTTTCTATTCCTATTCCTCCATAAACACTGTAACGGATGATTGATTATTGAAGTTGATCAAATCCTAAAAATCAATTTCAAACTCTAAAAAACATTAACCCTAGAATTCAGTAGAACCAAAATGGATGAAACATCGACAAAAACACGTCTTCAGAAATCAAAAGAGAAGAAATTAGGTACTAAAACTAGTTTAATCTATCTTATTCTTGCATGCATTCGGTACATTTGATTTTATTGATTTTCGATTTTAATTTTTGTTCTTGATGCTTCAGATGAAAAAGGAAAAATGAAATCGAAGAAACAGAAAAAACCCGGTGAGATTTATCATTAGCTTCATCTGTCAGTGTTTGATTTTGTTTTTTTTGAATTTATTTTTTTTAATCATGAATACCCATAAT
Organism: Papaver somniferum; assembly: GCF_003573695.1. Classification (NCBI taxonomy): domain Eukaryota; kingdom Viridiplantae; phylum Streptophyta; class Magnoliopsida; order Ranunculales; family Papaveraceae; genus Papaver; species Papaver somniferum. Next base: position 35,772,332 of record NC_039366.1, read on the forward strand.
TTTTTTTGAGTTATCACTTTATTCTTCTTCGATTTTAACATAATTTTCTCCTCAATGTGATTTTACCTTCTGATGTTGAAGATGAACAAGAAGAAATTGATAGTGTCGAAACACTGAAGGAGATGCAAATCAAGGCAAAGAAAGCAAAGAAAGCTGCACCAAAGGAAGTATTGGGTGATGCAGATAATGAGGATGATAATACAAATGATGCCGAAGATGGTAAGATTTGCTTTGAATCTAATAAGCAATGTGTTGTCTATAAACAAGGTGCGTTGAATTCCTTCATGTTCCTGTTATGCATCAGTTATGCACCTTAAAAAATCAATGCATGACATATTATTCAGTTCCAGTATTAAATGCATGACTAGTTATGCACCTTAATAAATCAATGCATAACATGTTATGCAGCCCAATATATGAATGCATGACCAGTTATGCACTTTTCAATATTGAAAAGGAGTTAAGCAGGGTTGTGTTTTTAAATGCATAATAAGCTATGCACCTTAACAAATCAATGCATGACATATTATTCAGTTCCAATATTAAATGCATGACTAGGTATGCACCTTAATAAATCAATGCATAACATGTTATGCATTGTTTAGACTTGCTGCATCACAGGTTATGCATATAAAACAATGTTGTTATATTTGTTATGCATTCCTTTGTTGTTCTAAATAGCAATTCTAAAATGCATTTTTTTGTTCTTTTTTTACGCAGTTAAACCTAAAAACAGCTCTACAGTTCAAGGAGGTACTTATAGAGCAGGTTTCCTTAGGGTAGGTCACTTGTTTAGTAAGATAAAAGACAGAGGTGGTTTGAATCCGTTGCAGGCTAACATGATGAATGTGTGTGTGTTTGGAAAGTTCTATAACTGGTTATATGCTGCAAACATGGCATACTTGGATGGTAAGAGCAACAAGCTGATGGATGAAGTCTTTCTATCATATGACCATGAATAATTGAATCAACATTCATTCAAGTTGTCTGAACACAAGTCCATAGCATCAACGTCTAGTGAGCTTGCTGTTACATTTCTGATTCCAAGAATTGAAGGAGATAGAGGAAATGATATTCTGACTTCGAAGGCAGAGATAGAGATGACTCAGTCACATCCCCTCGTCAAGCAATTCCCATTCAAAACAAAGCCAGGATTTATCAGCAAAGATCCTAAAGCACGGGTAACAAAGGTGTGGATAGATGATATTGAAAGGCTGGTGTTGGAAAAACTTGATAAGAAAGGTCATGAAGAGGAAGTTGTCTGCCTTATCTGCCTTTACATGCTAGTCGTCTTGTTCTTTTGTCGTTCAAGTGGAGACAATTTAGATGTCTCGTATGTTGGTTTGGTTAAGGATTTGGAAACCATGGACTCTGTCTTTTTTCCTGATCTTATTCATGAACACCTGATGGAGAGCATCAAGACTGTCAAAAGAAACAATCTTCATATCAGGAATTGCAGTGGTTGCACTATATATTCTCTTGTGAGTTAGTTTTTTTTCTTTACTTTCATAACATCTGTCAATAAATATTACTTTCTTGGATACAAAATATCTTATTAGTTATTATTTTTTGCAGCTTTGGTTGGCTGAGCATTCTAACATAGATGAGATATCATCATACATCGTCAAGGTCATTTCCAATGCTACACCGAGAGCTGCGAAGTGGGACTTGGCAGCAATGAAGAAAGCAATGCTCAAGAAGAATATTACGTTCTTAAAGGTACCTGTTTGTGAACATTTCATGATTTATAATTGACCTTCATGCATCTATGATTGTATCTATAAATTCCTTAAAAATGAATGCATAATAAGTTACGTTAGCAAAAAATGATAACTGCATAATAAGTTATGCACCTTAATAAATCAATGCATAACATGTTATGCAGCCCAATATATGAATGCATGACCGGTTATGCATTTTTCAATATTGAAAAGGAGTTAAGCAGGGTTGTGTTTTTTAATGCATAATAAGTTATGCACCTTAACAAAAATCAATGCATGACATATTATTCAGTTCCAATATTAAATGCATGACTAGTTATGCACCTTAATAAATCAATGCATAACATGTTATGCAGCCCAATATATGAATGCATGACCGGTTATGCATTTTTAAATATTGAAAAGGAGTTAAGCAGGGTTGTGTTTTTAAATGCATAATAAGTTATGCACCTTAATAAATCAATGCATGACATATTATTCAGTTCCAATATTAAATGCATGACTAGTTATGCATTGTTTAGATTAGCTGCATCACAGGTTATGCATATAAAAAATGTTGTTATATTTTTTATGCATTCCTTTGATGAGTGTCATTAATCATGTTGCAGTATAATGAGAAATTTAGAGATGAGTACAGTGCAATGGAGATGGAATTTTGTGAACCAAGAAAACCAAGAAAAAGGAAAGAGATATATGATCTCGTCGCAATGAATCTTGAAGATAACAGGGACAAGTATGAAGAAGCATTTCTGGATGCGATTAATATCATTGAACAAGAAACGTGTCCACCCGATTGTGCTGAAGCAAGGTTGCAGATCATTGAAGCAAAGCTGAAAGACATGAAGCAGACTCAGGAGAGGAATAGACAGAGTGGAGTAGACTTCAATGAAAAGTTGTATAATTACGTGAAGGAATTGCTCGTTGATTTTGGCAACATAGAAGTGCAGGAGGAGTCGTCAAGTGGACCTAGTGTCAATGTATCATCAGCTGAACCAAGCGACCCACTGATCCAAAACTTGCCAAGGAATAAGACTCTTATTGAACTGGTATCTTCAACTGAACCACCTACACAAGAATCAGTTCCAGAAGTTATCAGACTCGATATCCAAGACCAAACGGCTAGTCAAGGTATCCAGTCTTCACCTTTCAAGTTCATGGACATGAAAAAAGCTGTTAATCTCTCCAGCGACGACAAGGAAACAGAAACTCAAGTGGAATTGGAGACAACACCAAATATAGCAACAACACAAGAAAGACTTGAAGCACAGGAAAGATTCTTTTTGGCCGGTGGTGATGATGACATTCTTCCAGAAACTCATAAGAAAGCAGAAGAATATGTGGTGCCCACATTTAATCTGCATTTATCACAACCTGCTGCTGCAATTAAAGATGATGCTGGTGGACCACAAGAGCAAGCTGAAAATCTGCAACAACCCGCTGTTGAGATACCACAACATCAAACTGAAGAACCACAACAACCAGAAGAGCCAGTGGCTGAAAATCCACAACAAGTAGCTGTTGAGATGGTTGTTGATGCAGAGAAGGAGATGGTGGTTGAGAATCCTTTAACTCCTGGTGCCACACAAGATGCTGAAAAAGAAAAAGGCTATAATGAAGATGCTGATATGGGGACCGTTTCAAAAAACCTGGTACCTAAAATATAACATCTTTTATTATGGTATTTTTATTAATGTCAAATCAACTATGTACTACTTATTATTTTTAATCAACTATAAACTGTTTACTATATTGTTCTTTTGTTGTTTAATCAACTATTTACTTAATTTCATAATAAACTTTTTATATCTAACACATTTTGGTTACATGAATCTCTAGGAAGAAGACGTAGGAGGGGAGTTTGTACCAAAAACAGAATTTTTGAAGAGGTCACCATTGAAGAAAAAGTCAGTATTGAAGCGAAAAGCAAACAAGGCAGAAGAGGATGGGAAGCAACCAAGAAGCAAGGTAATAAGAATCAAGGAAATGACAACATGGAATCAAAGGACAACCAGTGTACTACTCAAATATTGTGAGCTAGGGAAGCAGAAGAAGCAGAAAGACAAGCCTGATGAGAATAAAGTTGAAGAAGAAAATCCCCGTACGTCTGCTGGCTTGCCGTTCAGAACATTACCTCCGCTGGAAACAATGGAATGCTTTCAAGATTACAAGGATACAATAGAACTAGCCATGATGGAAGTACTGGAGACATACTTTGAGAATGCCAACATCCTGTAAGTACATCAAAATTACCTTTATGCTTGGTTGCATAATATGTCATGCAACTCCCAATGTTTAATGCATGGTTAGTTATGCATTGTTTAAAATATCTACATCACATGTTATGCAGCTCCAATGTTTAATGCATGTTCAGTTATGCAAAAAATGTTGTTATATTTATTATGCTTGTTTAAGAAATCAATGCATTACAGGTTATGCTTCTTATGAAATAAATGCATAACAAGTTATGCTTAAAAAAAAAACCCATGCATAACACAACCCTCTAGTTTATGGTTCTGCCGCATGTCACTTGAATAAAACATCTCACCAATTGTGTCTTATGTCATCTGCAGAATTTCGGCTTGGAGTATCAGAGAAGGAGAAGACCCGTACTTGTGGGATATTCGGATTCACGGAGATATAATAAGTAAGCTAATGAACAACGAATACTTAGAACACCAATTAGTACGCTACTACAGTTATAGGTTGTTCAAGAAGCGGGAAAATGAAAAGATGGCTGATAGTGCTGAACATAGGTATGCGGAGTCTGCATTCATGACGCCAGATGCTTGGGTAAGTCAAGAAAATAAAATCATTTTGCTGCATAACAAGTCATTCCTTCATATTATCTTATGCCCATATAATTACTTCAGCATAAAATGTTATGCAACTAGATTGAACTGCATAACAAGTTATTCAGCATTGTTTTCTACACCTGTTGTGCACCCTTTCAATTGCATCCACTAACTTTTTTTTTCCTAAAAAATATTTCTTTTGCAGTTCTTTGTTAAAACAAAGGAGAAAGATGGGATTGCCAAATTTGTTGGAGAATTCATCTTGAATCTCCCTATTGAAGTTGAGAGAATGTTCATTCCAATGAACTATATGACAAAGGAAAACCCTGCTGGTACACATTAGACATTGTTAGAGTATGACTTTTCCGAGGGTGAGTGGAACTACTATAACAGTGTTGAAGGCTATAAATCTAACTGCAAGAAACAAGCTCTCATAATGGCAAAGGATTGTATGTCGTATTTGATCCAAAGATATGATGAACTGAATCTATCATCACAAATCATGGATATAAAGCGGGAACCGCTTGTATACAATACAAGGATATTTTTACCAAGATTGTTCCTGAACAAGGTCATCACCCCGACTGCCTCATATTTGTATGCTATTATATGAAGATGAGCATGAAGTCTCATGTCAGGGACAAATGGCTGAAGTTGGGAAATGAAGATGCAGTAGAAAAAGACAACAAGAAAAGAGTAAGTCTAGTATTGAAAATGCTGACGGATCTTAGAAACAGTTGGGCGATAGATGCCAATGAAGACATCTGGGATGATATTGCACGTCAATGTGATGAAGCTGAGCGTCAAATGTGAAGCTGTGCATAATAGAAAGGCTCAAACATAACTTTGTTTTAACAAACTGTGTGTTGTTGGTAGGTTGAGAAATTTAACTTGGGAGTGAAAACTAATGGGAAAGTAGTTAGTAGTTCTTGTCAGAACAACTTATGTTATCTTTTCGATGTTTATATATATATTTATTATATATCAATGTTGGTTTCAGTGCTTCTATTTGCTGCAATCTTATTTCATTTAACTGTACTATGATATAAATCTTACAAGGAAAATGAAGGAACAACAGGTTACATATAAACATCTAAATAACAAGTTATGCAACAAAATAAACCTGAATAACATGGTATTCCTAATAAAATAAATGTGCATGACTTGTTATGCAGACGCATGACTTGTTATGCAGATGCATATGCATGAAGGAATCACATTTGCATGAGTTGTTATGACACCATCTTTAAAAGAATAAATGCATAACAGATCGTGCATCGTCGAAAAACAATGCATAAGAGATTATGCATCTTCAAAACAATAACGCATAATACGTTATGCATCATAAAAACTAATGCATAACAAGTTATGCATCATAAAAAACTAAAGCATAATCCATTATGCATTTAAGAATAAAAATGAAAACATTATCTGATAGAAGCAGAAAAACACACAGTGAAAAAAAAAGTATTTTTCATAAACCAATACAAAAAAGAAACTAAGTACAGAAAAAGTACTTGTTCATAAAAACTAATACAGAAACTAATGAAAGAAAAATGAATAAGGTTCAAACATAAAAGTAATAGTATAAAGAAACAAACAAGATAATTGCTCTTCTTTAACTTCCCTTAGGCTGCTTCGGCGACTTCGGAGGATTCTTGTAACAGGTAGAATTCGTACATGTTTGCTTGTTATGATGACCAAGCTCAAAACAATTACCACAGCGAATAGCTCTCCTGGGCGGCTTCTCATATCTGCTCAAATTCCTATTAGCTTTTGGTCTCCCTGGCGGCCTCCTAACATCAGGTACATCGATAATATCATTACCTTCATAAACTTCAGGCCTGTTATAGTTCGGAATAGGATGAATTGCATGACTGTAGGCATTATTGAAGTATGAAGTAGTGAAATAAGGTTCAACAAAATCATATGGATTAGAACCAGACATTGTTATCGATGCGAAAGCATGCACACATGGAAACCCATAGACGCGCCACCTCTGACAGGTACATGTCCTTGGCTCAAGGTTAACACTATTAGAACTGTCCCCTCCTTCCACTTCATAAACATGAGTATCGGACTGTATAACCAACCAGGTTAAACCCCCATCAATAAGATCCTTCATCTTATTTTCATTCTTCCTTGTGAGAATTGTTATGACACTATTACCCGTATTCCGCCTTTCTGACATCATACTCATCACATCCTTCCTTATCTGATCCAGAAGAGCATTTGCAGGGAGCTTCTTGTGTACCTTCATCCAACTATTGAAGGATTCAACAAGAGTAGAAGATGTCCTACCATACCTACAACCCTGGAAAAAGGCATTTGACCACTTCTCTGGAGGGATATCTTCAATATAGTCGGCAACCCAACCACAACCAAGACCCCTAATAGTAGCGATGGCAGTTTGGAAACCTTCGCGACTAAGAGCATAAGCAGCAGCTTGAAATGAATCAATAACTGCACCATACCTTTCGTCAGATGCATTAATAGGTAAGTTCATCTTAAGATGATAATAGCAGAAACTATGGAAGGCTTCAGGAAAGTAAAATGGAATCGCTCTCTTTAATCCTTATGCACGATCAGATAAAAATGTGATTGGCCTTTGATCATGATCAATAACATTACTCAAATTCCTCATGTACCATTCCCAGTTATCATTATCTTCACCAGGTACCAGGGCCATGGCTAGTGGGAAGAAGCCTGCACAGAAAAAAAAATATAAAATCAAGCCAGCGTTTACATGAAGTATGTGCAGCTAAAAAAATGCATAATGGCTCATGCATCTAAACTAAATAATGCATAAGACATTATGCATCTAAAACAGAAAATGATGCATAACCAGAAAAGTGAAAACAAATAATGCATAATGTCTTATGCATCTAAACTAAATGATGCATAAGACATTATGCATGTGCATAAAAAGGATGCATAAAATCAATAAGTGAAAACCATAATGCATAAGACATTATGCATCTAAACTAAATAATGCATAAGACATTATGCATCTAAAACAGAAATGATGCATAACCAGAAAAGTGAAAACAAATAATGCATAATGTCTTATGCATCTAAACTAAATGATGCATAAGATATTATGCACCTAAAACAAAAAATGTATAATGTCTTATGCATCTAAAACAGAAATGATGCATAACCATAAAAGTGAAAACAATAATGCATAAGACATTATGAAGCAAAAATAAATGATGCATGAGACATTTTGCACATATATAAAAAGGATGCATTATCAGAAAAATCACCATTTTCAGCATTGATAGCGGTTGCAGCCATGAGGCATCCTCTATATGTCCCTGTAAGAAAGGTAGCATCGACATAAACCATGGGGAGAAGGTAACGGTAACCATGTATGCATGCCTCGAAAGCAATAGAAAGACGCACAAACTTATTTGAAGGTGCCTCATCTTCTAATTCAGCTGAACTATCCTCGTTCGCTTCAGGTTTATCCGTTTGAACTTGAAAACCAATCCAACTCCCAGGATTTGTGCTGCGAATGGAATCTACATACCATGAAAGATGCGAATATGACATGGCTTCATTACCAAATATATCCTCATACACTTTCTCTCTTCCGTTGTAAGCTTGGTAGTATTTCACATTGATCCCGTAGCTAGGTTTGAAAAACTTTGCCAAATCAGATGCTTTGAAACTCGGATCACTTCGGATTTCATCCTTGATCATACTAGAAACAAATTTACTGCTGAGCCTGTGGAAAAGCCTTTCAGTTCCAACACCACAGGTATGACTGCTCTCATATTTCTTAACCTTAAGCATCCTGTTTTCAACATCAACAACACAAACCTTATACTCCCAAGGGCAATTTTCTTTTGAGCATTTTGCATAGAACCTGCTAGGTTCATTCTTCTTATATACAAGAACACCCCCAGCTTTTAACTCGTATTTCTTCACTACGATACGTACCTCTACTACACCTCCAAAAAAGACTTTACCAACTTCACCAAGTAATTTATCCCAACCTTCAGCCCTAAGAACCTTGTTAACGGGAACAGAACCATCTTCAAGGAAATTCACCATAGCTTGTTCGGGTTCAGGTTCTATTACACGACTAATTGAAGCTCTACTACAACTTCTGGAAGAATTACAGCCAACTTCGACAAGTAAATCAAAGCTCTTCTGACCTTTACAGTGGCAACGAGATACAAAACATTGAAGCAGAATATCAGAATCAACTCGCACAAACTTGCTTCCATCATTAAAGGAAAATCTGACATGATGCGGTAATAAACGAGTCCAGTTCTGGCAAACGGTTGTCTTCAAAGACTCCAAAGTTGTGTTGACATCAACAGGTTGTGCTAAGAATTCACTGAAGTAGTGAATTAAAGCTAGTGCACTACCAACAGGCATTTTCACCCTGCAAAACACAAAAGAGAAAAAACCAAACATATTTATCCTGCATACTCCTTCACAAAAGTTCTTACTCAAAATTAAAATATCAAATCAACAACAGCAAACAATCTACATTAACCATAATCAGATGAGAAATCAACAGGATATCAAAATCAATAACAGATAACAGGTCAAAAATAAGAATGGAAAAACAAATCAAATAAAAAATCCAACAGAACAGAAGCAAAACCTAGTAAATTGGTATGTCAACATCGGAACATGAAATCGAAACAAAAAAAATTTAATCGAAAACATCTACATTGATGTTAACAAATTCAAAACCTAGAAAATAAACAAAAATTCAAAAACAAGCTTAAAAGATCTAAAAAACGATTCGAAAAACTAAATTAAGCTTCGCAAACCTAAAATAATAGATCCTAATCTTACAGAAACTAAAACATAGAATCGAATCAAGATTAAACAAAAATCAGAATCAAAGATTGGAATAAAAACGAACGAACCTGAAGCTTTGCTGAGTAAATTGAATCTCTCTCGGTAATCAAGGACAAGTGAGGCTAAAGCTTGCTGAGTAAATTGAATCAATCTCTCGATAATCAGTCTCTCGAAAATAAACAGGATATACTGAAACTGAAAGTGAGGCTAAACTGGGAAATAAAAAAGAAAATAAACGAATTTTGAAAACTCTGGGCCTGCAAATAATTTGTTGGCTGCTTTTGGGTACGCCCGTGAGATTTTGTGAGGGTGGGTTTCACAGTATGAAAATGTGTAAGAATGGGTCTCCCTGTAGTTTTCACATGCCCTAAAGCTTCTTAGGAAATTTATGTAGTGGGCCTAGTTATTGGGCCTTTCTTGTATTCGAAGTCAAACAGCAGAGCTTTGGATTCGGAAAATGGGTCATTTTTTCCAAATATTTTTAAATCACGGTTCAAATGGACGAGAAAAAAATAGTTTGGGTGAAATGGCCCAAAAAAAAAATAGCAAGGATGAAACTGGATTCATCCTAGGTTAAATTTAAAAAATAGCAAGGATGAAACTGGATACATCCTGTGTAAATTAAAAATAAGAAAAAATATTTGAAAATAGGCACAATGAAACTGGTTACATCCTGCCTATTTTTACATTTTTGTCCATTTAAACAATATCAAAATCTAACTGTCCATTTCACCCAAGAATTGTTGATTTTGGTCTTTTTAATCAATTTTGTGCTTTGGATTTTCATTTTCTCTCAAGAGGTGCAGGGTTTTGAAAAGACTTATATTCTATTTATCTAAATTTGCGATGATGTCTGAGCATCAAAACGAAACAGATTTATTGTGCTATTCCTAGTTTTCGTATTTAGTTGTATGTGCAGAGCAATGTGGCAGCTTCAAACTCTAGAACGTAATGCGGGTATGTCGTACATGAGAGTATCTTGGGTAACATGGATTCGTTTCCAGAAGAAGAGTAAGACTGTGTGCTAATTTTGGGAGTCAATGTACAAATTCACTTGTAAAGACGTAGTCATACATGACTTATTTATAAGGCAGACATTAATAGATATTGAAATAAGATCATGGTATCAAACATTAATGTTATCACCGGTAATATTAAAAAAATAAATTTAAAAATGTAAAATGAGAGCATGCGTGCAACTAAACTAATCGATCGTCCACGATGCACGACGAAACATGGAAGCAATAATGGTCTTATTTGTTTTGGATGATTAACATTGCTCTTAATCTTTTAGCAGCTCTAATTTGATATTTAATCTTCGTTGTCTTCGGTTGTAGGTATTCGTGTATATTTATGACCAAAAATTTTCGAATCCGCTTGTAACAAATGATTCTCCATGGTCTTTCAAATAAGTAACATCAGTCTCTCCCAATTCTTTCAAAGAAACAAGGCTCAGCGTATGAGGAATTTCCTTAACGTATTCCACAAAATCCACACTCTGAGCATTGTCATCCCAGAGTTTGTTTAGGGTTGAAGTTTTAGGGTCATAACAACAGAGTCTAGTGCGACAAGGTATGCTGCGTTGGTACCACAGTAGTACTTCATTTTTCTTTGTGATTGCGAGCGGCTCAAAATTTGAATAACCCCCCTTCTGCTCTATGCTAAACTCCTTAGTCCAGCATGATTACACTCCTCCGTGGCGTAACTAGTATCATCAGCGTTAATATTGTTACTTTTGTATACCCATGTCGGTGTTGTCAGTGCGAGAATTTGCATAGTTTGCAAACGCCATATACATATTATTATAGCCTGACTTGTTTGTAAGGCAGATAATTAATAGATCAAACATCGTTTTTCCTGGAAGCATTAAAAAAATGAGGGCACCGAAATAACGAGAGCATGCACGTAGACTACTCCATTGTCACGGACCGAAACATAAAAGCGGTTATGATCTTACTTGTTGTGGATGATTATTGATCAACGATTATTCGATGTTAGTATCTATTGATCTGGCTGTTTTTTCGAAAACATATTTTCTCCTTCATATTTAACCTTTATAGTCTCTGGATGCAGGTATTGGTGTAACACCATTTCCAGAATCTTTCTGTAACGAATGTATCTCTAACTCTTCCAAATAAATAACATCAGTCTCTCCCAAATCTTTCAAGGAAACAAGGCTCTGCGTGCAAGGAATTGCCTCAATGTATTCTACACCATTAGCAATATCATCCCAAAGATTGTTTAGAGTTGAAGTTCTGGTGATCTCTATCAACACCGTAGTACAAAATCATATCTAGGAAAACGATTAACCCTTTTTTGTGCAAGAATAATCTAAGATTATACATCGCCTATATATATACATATGAAATTGTGACATTATGCCCTGATTTTGGCACTTGAAGTTCAAATTCTTATGTAATAACATAATCATATATATGTGAGATAAGCGCGACTTGTTTATAAGCTAGATAACTAGTAAAGGTTGAAATAGGATCATGTGATCAAACATTGTTATCAATGGAAATATAAAAAAGATAATTGTATATCTTACTTCTTTAGGATGATTAACAATTCCTCGATCTTTTAGCTTCTCTTGCATTGGCTGGTTTTCCAAAATCTTCCTATTCCTGCAACATTAGTCTTTCTAAATCTTTCAAATAAGTAACACCAGTCTCTCCTAAATCTTTTAAAGAAACAAGGCTCGGCGTGTTACAAATTGCCTCGATGTATCCCACACCCTTATCCCAAAGATTGTATACTGCTGAAATTTTAGGGTCATAAAAATGGAGTCTTTTATCAGAAGACTTGTACCAGAATAATACTTGATTGTTCCTTGTGAGTGCCAATGGCTCAATGTACGAATTATCCTGTATACTGAACTCTTTCATCCAGCATGACGAACTTCCGTTGTGGTCGTTTTGTTTCAGATTGCACTTTTTTCATGGCGTAACTAGCATCATCAGCATTAATATCATGTTCTTTGTATACCCATATGTCAGCGCTGCCAGCATGATGATACATATGCGCAAGATACAAATTATTATTCCCTCCAAGCAATTTACGTCGGAAACGGAGGAAACCATTTTTGTTCTCAAAATTTTCATAACGTGGCATTGGGATTGAACGGAACTTCTCACCTTCCAAATCAAAGGCCACAACCTCATCATGATCACGCTGGTGCAACCAGTAAAGTGTTCCATTTGCATAGATACCTGTAGAATGCTCAAACCTGTGATAGCCTACAAATCCAATGAATCTCCACTCATGACCACCAACAGTATATACATGAACATGCCCCTTACGTTCTTCGTGACAATAATATATTGTAACAAACTTGTAATCATCAGTTAAGGGACAATAGCCAAATCCACTTGCTAAACGGCCACAAGTTATCCTTGTTCTTGTATAATACTTTAGTTTATTATATGGAAGTAAGATAGATTCTCCGGTTAACGGATTGCAGACTAAGAAAGGAACACTTTGAACATCCTTATTAGATTTACTAAAACAAGCCAATCCATTACAAGACCCGATCATGATGTCCATTCCCGGTGAGGTTTTCGTAATATATCGTGTTCTATCTTCGAAAGTGTCTTGTCATTCTGGTAATGGTGTAATTTTGCATGATCATAATGATCATACTCATCTTCGTAGAAAATAAAACCTCACTTTTACGACTGAAGTCAGAGATAGCAAAAATAAAACCTGCCTTACCAGATTTATAATTACGAAGGAGTGCTTTCCAAGTTGTGCATACACGTTTGGCCTGTAAAGCTACCTGGATTGGTAATTGAAAAAGTATGATTTCCATGATATCACTCGGAAGATTCTCCATGTTGCTGATGATGATGTAGTTGTCGTCGTTGCAAAGGATGGACTATTATTACTGTTCTACCTCTCTTCCACGCCGACAGAAGAAAAGAAAAAAAACTACTCTCTCAGTTTTTTTTTTAATCGGCAAGTTTCGTTTTTGAAGAAATTTAAGGAAATTAAGAGAACTAATCATTGAAAGTGGTCCTCATGACACTTGTCAATAAAAGAAGTGAAGTGAAATGGTCCCCATGACACACGTCAGCAAAAGAAGTAAAGTGAGATGGTCCACATGACACTTGTCATCAAAAGAAGTTAAGAGAAAAGTGGTCCCAGAAAATTAAAGTAATATTTGACTCACCCAATTAGAAAACCAGCCTATTTTTTTGAAACATTTATTTATAGAAATTGGCCTATTAAAAAGAAACGGAGGGAGTAGTATTTCTCTTAATCGGGTGCAATATATGTGTGAGTTGGAAGCCTTTTGTATTACATTAACTAGTTGGAAGCTTAACAAGCTAAGCTCCAACAACGTGCTGAGATTATGTCATAAAGGGGCAAGCTAACTCTACCTTCCATGTTAATTTCTGCAATATTATGCCTTTGGGGGCTCGAACCTTGGACCTCCTGGAGCGCATGAAATTTTGGGAAATGGGGATATATATTTATTTTTTTTTGAAGTAAAAAGGTTTGATCCTTAAAAAGAAAAAGAAGATACTAGGGCACAATTGCCACCCAAACACAAACAAATACAACAAATCAAGCCCTTAAGGACTAGAAGTCCTAATAAAGAAGCAAGCTGAAAACTTTTCCCTTGCAGGAGTCCTTTCTCTACTCCCCAATTTCTCATTACTAGGTCCCAACTCCTTAACCGGATCCGATTTGTTGAAATCTTTAACAATTCCCCATAGATGTTTTTCATCTCCATGTTTTTACAAATGTACGTGGAAATACTCCAGCGGGAGTTATAGTACCATCAGGTCTGAAGTACTTCACAGAGTTATAGTAACATCAGTATATATATATATATATGAGATATATATACTGCGCTGATTAGGAAAAGGACATTTGGACCCATATTCCTGGACATACGTTCCAAACAGATAGACATCTACTCCATGGATCTTCGAAACAGCAAAATTACCTTTGATCTGTCTGGGAGTTCTTTCGGGTAATTCTCTTCTTTAAAGACATTCAGAAACTCTTGCTTCACTTGTAATTTCTTATTAACAGATAAAACAACTCTTAAGACAAGATCTCCCGGGACCTCATCAGAATTCTTTTCCATGCCCTCAACTCTATCATTCCATACTTGCTTCAAATGATGAAACGAGTCTGCCTTCTATGAAATCACTAAGCTTTGTTCTTTGCAAGTCTGTTGCGCCGCGAATAACACTCTGTTCCAAGGGTATACGAAGCCCGTTTTTAATCTCTTGCGTATAACATTCTGGGAAAATGTATTCAGCTTTCTCGTCAATGTTCTTTTCATTATTGAACAAAGCACATGTATGGTGTTACCAACAACCACATATATCACACCCTACAAATGGTTCTTCATATGCGACATCATTATCCAGTCGTATGAATCCCTTGTTAATATGAATCTCTGAGACATTGACTCTTGAGTTTTCCACATTCACTTTTCTTGAAACTGTTGGAAGCCTAGGATATAGGACACGGTTATTGGAAGAGTTCTAATCCGTGTTGAACTCCAAAACCGTGTGTATCTATCCTATAAGATATAGGTCGGTCGCTCAAGTTGAGTTTGGGACAAACTCAAATCTTGTTATGTCGGTGGAGATGATTTTTGGTTTACCAAAATCATTCGGCAAGAGTTATGAGAACTTTTGGATTGTTTACTTCTTCCAAAAGTCTAGGAACTTTGTAGACAAGTTATGGAACCCTAATCCCTATCTATGTCTAGGAACTTTGTAGACAAGTTATGGAACCCTAATCCCTACCTATGTGTATATAAATAGCCTAGTAGAGATCTTAGAAAAACACACCAAAATTTCTTGTTTCTCTTAGGGTTTATATGTTTTCTCCTAAAGGATAATATATAAATCTCTTATTTTTTCGGAGGATTCAACCTCGTTAAATCGTCCCTTTTCTTTTCTAGTTTGTGTTCTTTGCAATATTTAAAGTATTATTGTGTAGCTATGCAAATCGCTTCCGCGGGGTTTTAGCGCAACAATTGGCATCAAGAGATCGGGTTAGGTTCTTGGAATTTTGGGTATTCGTAATATTGCAGTAAAGGTATTTTTTCTAAAGTTTTTAGAGGTAATTCTGATATCATCAAAGTTTAGTTTTTTATCTATATTTGGTTGTTTGTAAATAATGGTTGATCCGGAAAAACAAGTTGATCCTAATAAACCAGTTGATCCTTTAGGAGAATATTCGGAGTCCACAAGTAAAGATAAAGAAACAAAAGAAGAAATACTTCATTCACACATAGATCACAACTGAAGGTTGAAAAGTTCACAGGAACCAATAACTTTGGTTTATGGAGAACATACGTAATGGATGCTCTTATGAAGAGTCAATTATCAGCACGAGACTTCAGCTAAGGATCTCTGGGAAAAGCTAGAGAAAGAATATCTCGTGCATAACGTGGCAAATAGGATACATCTTAAGAGGAATTTGTATCGCCATAACATGAAGAAGGGTGCCTCTCTAACTGAGCACCTAGATTCATATAATAAACTTCTTGCTGAGTTGGTTAACTACGATGAGAAAATTGAGGACGAGGAACAAGCTTTGTGTCTGATAAACTCTCTTCCTCAATAGTATGAACCCGTGATTAAGGCTTTAATGCATGGGAAGGATAAGATGAATATGTTGAGGTCACTACAACATTACGTAGTGAGGAATTCAGGAAGATGGACCGTGAAGATCTGTCAAGTGAAACTAATAATGATTTGCTTCTTGCAAGAGGTCGTTCAACAGACAGGAGAAAGAAGAATGGGGATCGTGGCAAAGTTAAAGGGCGTTCAAATCCAAGAGAGTGTCTGCAGAAGGATGAATGTGCATGGTGTCATGACTTTAGCCATTGGGCTAAGGATTGTAGCAAGCGTAAAGATAGAGAAAGGGATAACAACAAGACTGAGGTGAACATTCCTAAGGCAAGTGAAGATTCAGATGAAGCTTCAGATTTCTTGCTGACTGTGATACCATCAACTTGTATCATAACTGACTGTACGTGGGTACTAGATTCTGGTGCTACTTATCATATTTGTCCTCATCGTGACTGGTTCTCAATCTTTGAAGAGTTTGATAGAGAAGTACGTATGGGGAATAATCATACCTCCAGGGTGATCGGGATTGATAATGTTCGAATCAAGGCATGATGGTATGGTCCAGGAGCTGAAGGAAGTAAGGTTCGAACCTGCTGTGAAGAAGAATCTGATTTCGCTCGGAATTTTGGAAGCTAAGAGATACAAGCTAGTAGCGGAGAATGGCGTTCTAAAGGTAATCTCTGGATCGTTGGTAATCATGAAGGGCACACGACATCACAACTTGTACTACTTAACTGGGAGTACATTAACGGGAGATGTGTCTATTTCTGAACACATCGAGTCTATGGAGACCAAGAAGTTATGGCATATGCGTCTTGCACATCCAGGTGATAAGTCGTTACATTCTTTAATTCGTCAAGATTTATTGAAAGGTGTGTTGCCTGCAAATTAGAGTTTTGTGAACATTGTGTGAAAGGCAAGAAAACAAGAACAAGCTTTGGCACAACAATCCAAAACACTAGTGGAGTTCTTGATTATGTTCACTCAGATGTTTGGGGTCCCTCCAAGAATGCATCATTGGGAGGGAAACATTTTTTCGTGTTTTTTATTGATGACTATTCTACGCGCGTATGGTTGTATACTATGAGGCATAAGGATGAAGTCCTAGAAGTCTTTGTGAGGTGGAAAAAGGCAACTGAGACTCAAACTGGCAGAAAGATCAGGGTACTACGTTCGGACAATGGTGGAGAGTACAAAAGTGATCCATTCTTGCAAGTATGTCAGGATGAGGGAATACAGAGGCACTTCACCATTAAGAAGACACCGCAACAAAATGGGGTAGTTGAACGCATAAATCATACTTTACTAGAGAAGGTACGATGTATGTTATCTAATGCTGGATTAGGTAAAGCGTTTTGGCCTAAGGCATTTACATATGCGTGCTTCCTCATTAATAGGTTTCCATCAGCTGCGTTAGAAGGTAAAACTCCGATGGAGAAGTGGTATGATAAACCAGCTTATGACTATGATTCAATTCATATCTTTGGTTGCTCTTCTTGGTATCATGTTAGTGAAAACAAGCTTAATAGTTTTGTTGTTAAAGTGATTTTTATGGGTGTGAAGAAAGGAGTTAAAGGGTTCAAAATTTGGAATCCACTGAAAAAGAAGATAGTCATGAGTAGAGATGTTACATTTGATGAAGAATCTATGGTAAAGTCTTGGGGTTCTCAGCAGGTGGAGAACAGAAGCACCAGTACCAGTGAGCCTTTGCAGCAGGTGGAGATTGATGCAACTCCACTAGTTCCAGCTAAGTATGTATCTGTTACGACTACTTCCGAAGGCATGGCGTCTACAAGGGAGGTAAATACTGAAGTTTTAAATGATAGTGACGATCTTAATGAAGAGGAACATGAAGAAGTAGAAGATACAGAAGCTACTGTAACTGAGACCATATCAACTGGCAAACCGAGAAGATCAATCAGGAATCCTGGTTGGATGGATGATTTTATAGCTTATGCATTACCAGTTGTTGAAAAAGGCATTCCTAATACCTATTTTGAAGCTATACACAGTGTAGAGTGTCAATAATGGGAAGCTTCTATGTAGGATGAGATGGAGTCTCTTTACAAGAATGGCACGTGGATTCTTACGAAGCTTCCGAACGATAAGAAGGCAATTGGGTGCAAACGGGTATATGCTAAGAAATAAGGATCTCAGGTGAATCAAGTACTCTACAAGGCAAGGTTAGTTGCGAAAGGTTATGCCCAAAAGGAAGGGATTGACTACAATGAGGTGTTCTCTCCAGTTGTGAAACACTCATCAATCTGAATTTTGTTGGCCTTGGTAGCTTAATATGATTTAGACCTAGTTCAGCTAGATGTCAAGACGGCGTTCTTACATGGTGATCTAGAAGAGGAGATCTATATGACTCATCCGAGTGGGTTCAAAGTTGCTGAAAAAGAAGATTGTGTATGTAAGCTGAAAAATCGTTGTATGGGCTAAAGCAGTCTCCAAGACAGTGGTACAAGCGATTTGATCAGTTTATGATTGTCCAGACATACAGAAGAAGTCACTATGACCATTGTGTATACTTTAAGAAGTTGCGTGATGGTTCTTTCATATATTTACTCTTGTATGTCGATGATATGATGATAACATCGAATGACAAGAAAGAGATTGATAATTTGAAGCACAAATTGTCAACTGAGTTTGACATGAAAGATCTGGGAGAAGCTAAGAAGATTCTTGGCATGGAGATTCAATGTGACAGAGAGAAGGGTAAAGTTTGTTTGTCTCAGAAGGCATACTTGAAGAAAGTGTAAGTACTCCCCTTGGTCCTCATTTTAAGTTGAGTTCTGATATTCTCCTACTACTGAAGAAGAGCGTGAGTATATGTCCCAAGTCCCATATGCTTGTGTTGTTGGTAGGTTGATGTATGCAATGGTATGTACGAGGACAGACATTTCACATGCAGTAAGTATGATCATCCGTTATATGCATAATCCTGGTAAAGGACATTGGCAAGCTGTGAAATGGATTTTGAGGTTTCTTTATGGTACTGTTGATGTTGGCTTGGATTTTGTGAAGGAAGATGGTTACAATCAGTTGTGTGTTGGTTATCTGGATGTTGACTATGTTGTTGATTTGGACAAGAGGCGTTCAACTTCAAGGTATGTATTTACCTTGGCCGAAGCACCGATTAGTTGGAGATCAATTTTGCAGTCTACTGTGGTCTCTCAACTACTGAAGCATAGTACATGGCAGTGACAAAGGCACTTAAGGAGGCTATTTGGTTACAAGGTTTGCTCGATGACTTGGGTGTTGTGTAGGAACAACTTCTTGTGCATTATGATTGTCTTAGTGCAATTTACTTGGCTAAGAATCAAGTGCATCATGCCAGAACCAAACATATAGATGTTTGTTTTCACTTTGTTAGAGAAATTCTAGAAGAAGAAGACATCCTACTTGTGAAGATCGATACTAAAGACAATCCAGGTGATATGTTAACGAAAGTAGTATCTGGGGTCAAGTTTCGTCATTGCTCGAAATTGATCCACATTCTTCCGGTTTGGTGAGACCCTTAGGAGTATAGGTTCTTAGGAACCTAGTGGAGACCTTGTAGCAAGGCCATTGAGTGAACTACGGTCGGTTTGATTCCTTGCAGAGGATACGTAGGAAGCCTATGGCGCAATCGATGTTAGAAGACGAAGGTGATTTTGTTATTGATCGTCTCATGCATGAATGCATGATCCGAGGTGGAGAATTGTTGGAAGACTAGGATATAGGACACGGTTATTGGAAGAGTTCTAATCCGTGTTGAACTCAAAAACCGTGTGTATCTATCCTAGAAGATATAGGTCGGTCGGTCAAGTTGAGTTTGGGACAAACTCAAATCTTGTTGGGTCAGTGGAGATCATGATTTTGGGTTTACCAAAATCAATCGGCAAGAGTTATGAGAACTCTTGGATTGTTTACTTCTTCCAAAAGTCTAGGAACTTTATAGACAAGTTATGGAACCCTAATCCCTACCTATGTGTATGTAAATAGTCTAGTAGAAATCCTAGAAAAACACACCAAAAATTCTTCTTTCTCTCTTAGGGTTTGTATGTTTTCTCCTAAACAATAATATATAAATCTTTTATTTTCCCTGAGGATTCAACCTCGTTGAATTCTCGTTTCTTTTCTTTTCTAGTTTGTGTTATTTGCAATATTTAGAGTACTATTGTGTAGCTGTGCAAATCGCTTCCGCAGGGTTTTAGCGCAATAGAAACAGTTATTACAAACTCGGAACCCCACACCAGATTTGATGCACTGTGATGTCTTCTTGAAAACTTTTCCACACAAGAAGCAGCTGCTTATCGCGAAAAAAGTCTCTCTACTGCACACAACTGACATGCATTGTCATTCTTACAATCTCCCATTGTTGGTTTCTCATCTAATTTTGGCTTACTCGCACCAACCCACTGATTGAGACTTGCAACATGCTCTTCGAAGGAAGCTCCCCTTACCTTCGACTGATCTGATCCGATAGTTTTTTATTTTTTTAATCAATCTCAGTTATCCCAGCCTCTCCAATTAGGGTCTCTATGTGTTTATCAGGATCCTTAATTTCTTTGTACCAGAAATAATCATCTCCTACCAAATAACGTTTCTGAGGATGCAATGATTTTACTTCTTGTGCCTTGCCTTGGTAGAATAGGTTGTTCAACATAGGCTCTTGCTATCTACAAGCTCCCTTGATAAAGCAGAACCAACAAGTTCATTCATATTCACTTTTGTGACGGAAGGTTTGTAAGACATCCATTGTAGTTCATGTGGAATTGATCCCCATTCTAGTGAAAATTTCATTCCCAGAAAGAGGGGGTCTCTATATGCCGTGGATGCATCTCCCCTGATGCTTGGCGATCCGTCGACAAAGGAAGGTTAATGGTATATGACCAATCTTCTGTTTTTAAAAAGAAATCTCTAGTGCTGGTTTTGTAGAAGTACCGACATCAAATGTAAAAGAAAAACAAAATTGCTTGAGAGAGATAGAGTTGAGGGCTCAAACTTGTCTGCCTTGGTTCCCTTAATCTCTAAGATCAAATTGAAAGCCTAACTCATTTGAATCAGGGAAAATGCATAACTAAATAAAAAGATCAATCAAATCTGCAAACAAACATGGAACTTTTGATTTGATTTGTGTTGTATTTATTTTACTGCAACGATAGTGTTGTATTTGGTTTTGTGTTTTTGATTTGTTCTCTATCTTTGATCTCTTCTCTTTTTATCCCTTAAGCTTTCCTTTCTTTTCTAACTTTTTATATTTTTCTCTATCTTATGGATAACTAATCTCTTTGTTGCAGCATCCATGTCTCTTAATCAGTCGTAAGTTTAAGCAGTTGTGTTTTCCAGTGGTGGTTTTTCTCCAACAGAGTTTTTGAATCAATGCTAGCAGCGGTGCATCCTCCGGCAGTTGTGCTTTTTTTAGCAGTTGTGCTCATCATCACCTCCATGATGGTTCCATATATGTTAAGTTATCTCTTACCAATTTGATCACAATCTGGGTAGAAATTTCTCATCATCATTCTCTCCATCACCTCCATCATTCACAATCACTGGTATTCAGTTACCCCATCAAAGATTCAGAATATGGAAAGTCCCATACCCCGTCAGCAACCAAACGGTTACTGCCGTTTCTGCATTTCATGGCGTATTTTCAGCATCAATAATTATTGGCGCAATTTAAGCCAAAAGAAACTTCCATATAGGTCGATTGTCGTTCAGAAAATGAATCATCCTAGAATACATCAATATCATAATTCATTTTCTTATTTTTAGTCAGAAAATAACTCAATGCATGGTAAATTAAACTACGACAAGCTCATATTTTTTTATAAATAACCTGTTCACTTTGTTTCCTCCACATCAGGAAAAATCTAAAACAATATTCATTCCAAAAACCAATCGTCTCTTCCCGTGCAATTTTCAGTGTCCTACTATGGCGACTAATCCCAACTTCAAGTCTCTAGCATCACTTCTCGGATGCAACATACAAACATTGGGGTGGTCACACCTCAAAGAAGAACACTGGGATTGGCTCAAGTTATTAACAATGTCGTTGATGAGTGGTCCAACATCGTGCTTGGTAAGATCTTTTGCCCGGAGCTTTTAGAAGTCAGAGAAGTATTAGATGAGATCAATGCAATTTGGAAGAAAAACAAAAACATGGAAACAAAAGTTGTGGGTCCTAATCTCTTTGTATTCAAGTTCACCACCACCGCCGATCAAGAGTATATCCTCAATAAGTCCCCATGGACTGTAAAAGGTTACTTGCTTGCTGTTGATATTTACAATCCAAGGATACCGTTGGCAGATGCTAAATTTCTTCATCAAAATTGGACGGTCAAGTTCAGAAATCTTCAATTAGAACAACTAAACGTGTCTATGATTGATGAGATTATTCAAGACCTAAGAGGAGAAAAAATTGAAATTGATCCCCCTAATGCACATCCAAGGATTGGCAGAATGGTGAAGGCTAGGATCAGAATGAATTTAACATCCCCACTTAAGAGAGGGACTTGGCTAAGAACAACATCTGTAGGCGAAGCTTGGGTTAAGTACCATTGGGAAAAGAAACCCTACAACTTATGCGATGAATGCTTTGTTGTTGATCACTCAGATAATAATTGTGAACAAGTTGCACAGCAGTTAAAAACTTGATTCTATGTCAGCTGAAGAATATGAAGTTTGGAGTCGGGAACAGGAAGAAGAATTTGTAATCGTGGCTGCCCCTGAACAAAATGCAAGTGCCGTTAACACGAACGGTGGTAATAACCCTAGTGCCCTTATATCCAGTGCGGGTGTTAATATCAAAGATGGATCCTTGCCCATTGATAACATCGAAGATGTTTATGATAATACAGTGGAGAGGCAAAACAAACGCTCTCGAAATCGAGTAACTGGGTCTTCCTCAAACAACATCGACCCTAAGCAATCAAATCACTTCGAAACTCTCAGCTACAAATTCGAACGGTAATCACCTCGATACTGTTTCTTGTAACCTATATGAACCTATGGAGGGTGTGGAAATGGAGGAAGTTGATGAAGAAACAACAATTGAGCAAAATCTTACACTGATTAATGACATGGGTTCTGCTAATAAGGTATTTCTTATCCTTAATTTAATTTCCCCTAATTTTTCAAACCCTAGTTCCTGTCACGATTGCAGTTTCTCTCTATTAAAATCCCTTAAGAACTGCTATCTTGAACACGTTAAAGGCAACAACCACTGTTATTTTCTGATATTTCATCTTATCACTGTTAGTATCAAGTTTCTACATTGCTTTTGTGTGATTATTTCTCCCAAGCTCTCTCTTAATAATATCCTGATTAGAATTTCAAATTTGGGTATTGATAAAATTAATCAGCTTTGTTACACGTTAGTTTTGTGCTTGGTTGACTCTGCTGATATCTTAGACTTATATGTTTGTTTAGACTGCATTGTTGAATGCAGTTCAACTGATTCTGTTGTCTACTTTGATTTCTTTGTTTGGTTTGGCTGTTTTGTAGTACTGTATCTTGTTGGGTTTCCTGTCTACATAGATTTATCCCATAAGTTGTGCTTGAATCTTTCTTTACTTTTGCACATCATTAGTGTCTGTTCGATTTTACCTATTTGTAGTTCTATCCTTTTGATTTATCTCATTATGAGAATTTTGTCATGGAATTGTCAGGGCTTCGGCAACCCTACAACTAGAACTACATTAGGTAATCTTATTAAGAGCCAAAACCCTTATGTGATTTTCTTGTGTGAAACCAAAAATGACTCCACTAAAATGAACCAATATTTGAGAAGATTCAGCTATCCTAACAATTGGATATACCCATCTGCTGGTCTCTCTGGTGGCATAACTTTAACGTGGAAGAGTGGTTTAATTTTAGAAATAGTTGATTACTCGGATAAAATGATAAATGCTATTATTTCTTATGATCCTAGTAAACCAGAATTCCTTGTGACCTTTCTCTATGGTTCCGTATACCATGACGAGAAGTTACAACAATGGAATTATATTAGCCAGATTGGGGAACAGGCTAACCTTCCATGGGTTCTCATTGGTGATCTAAATATTACCATGTTCACCCATGAAAGGTCTACTTTCACGTGCCCAACTACTGAAGAATTCCCTATTATTCAGCAAATTATTGATAATTTTGATTTATCTGATTTAGGCTATGTAGGATCTCGTTTCACTTGGTCTAACGGACAGTCTGGCAATGACAATATTCGAGCCAGACTGGATAGGGCTTTGGTAAATGGTTTGTGGCTGAGTCACTATGTAAACTCCAAAGTTTTTCATATTGAGTCGATACGTTCAGATCATTTACCAATTATCTTGGTTACCAATAGTCAATCCCATCAAGGTAAAAGACCCTACAGATATTATAAATGTTGTTTTAGTGATCCTTCTTCACATAGTGTGATTAAAAATGCTTTCGCTATTCCTGTTAGAGGGTCTCATGCTTCTTAATTTGTCAACAGACTTCGGAATGTTAAAACAGATTTGAAAAACTGGAATATTTCGCATTTTGGTAACATAGATCAGAAAGTTATATATCTTGGATCTCAACTTCAAGCTCTGAGTAATCAAATAAATAATATTCAGAACCTTGAGGCTATTAAGCAAGTTGAGACACAGTTGGAGCATTGGCAAAAAATCCAAGAGGATTTTTATGCTCAAAAGTCTAGAGTCGAGTACATCAAGGGCCATGATAGAAATACCAATTTTTACCACACTTGTGTGAATCACAGAAGGCACTTCAATCATATTAGTTCCCTAAAATTGAGCAATGGCCAATGGTCTAACGATAGGAATCAACTTGAAGACATATTGGTAAGCCACTTTAGTTCAATTGGTACCACGTCTAATCCTCTTCGAAACAGAAATTTTCTGAATTGCATAAACCCTTATATAACTAATGAGGACAATGACAAGTTATTGAGTCCCATTACTTTGCAAGAGATTAGAGACACAATGAAGGAAATGCGTCCATGGTCTGCTCCGGGACCGGATGGATTTCCGCCAGGTTTCTATAAACAGAACATGGAATTAGTGGAAAATGATGTTTTCAGAACTGTTCAAAGTTTTTTTCACTCTAAACATTTGCTGAAAGAAATGAACCATACTTTTCTGTCTCGTATACCTAAAGTCAACAATCCTGTCACGCCTGCTGACTTTAGGCCAATATCATTATGCAATACTAGTTACAAAATAATTTCCAAAATTATTGTGAATAGAATGAAACCACTATTAGGCAAATGATATCACCTTTTCAATCTTCCTATGTTCCGAATAGGAATATACAGAACAATGTGATTATTGCCCAAGAGTTAGTGCATTCTGTGAAAAAGAAAAGGAAAAAAGATAAATGTGGTATTATGGGTCTAAAATTAGATATGTCGAAAGCTTTCGATAGAGTAGAGTGGTCCTTTTTTAATTGATGTTCTCAAATGTTTTGGATTCTCTGACTCTTGGTGTGAGATCATTTACCAATGTATTAGCATCACTAGTATCTCTGTATTACTTAATGGATCACCATGTTCTTCTTATAAATCTAGTAGAGGTCTACGTCAAGGTGATCCGTTATCTCCTTATTTGTTCATTTTATGTATGGAGGCTTTTTCTCGTTATCTGAATCATGCTGAACAATGGAATCTTATTCATGGTTTTAAAGTCAGCAAAGAGGCCCCAAGTATTTCTCATCTCCTCTTTGCTGATGATTGTCTTTTATTCACTAAAGCCACCCATAATGAGGCCAACAACTTAATGTCTCTCATTAAGGATTTTAGTCTCATTTCAGGTCAAGTGATAAATTTTCAAAAATCTGGATGCTTCTTTAGTAAAAATGTTCATCCGGATCTTTGTGTTTCCCTCATTAGATCTCTTAATGTTAAGAAAATTGATGCTAATGATAAACATCTGGGTATTCCTCTTTTCCTGAAGAGATCAAAAACCGATACTTTCTCTTTTCTTGCTGATCATTTTGCTAATGGGGTCACTAAGTGGAAGGGTAAGCAGTTGTCCCAATCAGGTAGGTATGTCATGGTTAACAATGTCTTGAATTCTTCCCCCATCTATCACGTGAATTCTTTCCTTCTTCCAGATAATCTCATTCACAAAATGGAGCAAGCCCAAAGAGATTTCTGGTGGGGGAAAGGATCAAGTGGGGGTTCTTATCCCAAAAAATGGAATAAAGTTTGTACTCATAAAATGAAAGGTGGGATAGGTTTTAGGAGTCTTAAGTTTATCAATGAAGCCCTTTTGGCTAAAATTGCTTGGTTGCTCATTCACTCTGAAGATGAACTAATGGCTCAAAATTTTGAAATGTAAATATTTCAAAAATTGTCACCCTCTGCATCATAAAGCAATTAGGGATACCTCATGGGTTTGGAAGAGTATAAGTCATGGTCTTAGCATCATTAAGCATAATGCTATTTGGGAAGTTAGAAATGGTGATAGTATTCATGCTTTTATTGATAATTGGGTGCCTAATATGTCTTCTCCCTTGTGCATTTGTTATCCTAATCCCAATATGTGTGTGAACAACTTGATTGATAGAGATAGTAATACTTGGAATGCGGAACTGGTGCAAGCTCTTTTCACACATGATAATTATCAGAAAATCATGAACATTAGGATTCCTATAACAGGCCAAGACAGATTGATTTGGCCTTTCACTAAAAATGGTAGATTTACTGTCAAGTCGGCTTACAATCTTTTGGCTGGTGATATTCCTGTTGGTGGTCCTAGTACTCAGGCAAATCCTATCTATAGGAATCTTTGGAGAGCTTCTCTCTTGCCAAACATACAATTGTTCTTGTGGAACTGTATTGAAGGAATTCTGCCTACTAAGAATAGGTTGTCTGTTTTTAGACCGAATCAGGATAATACTTGTAGCATGTGTGATACTAATTCTCTTGAAACAGCTGAGCATCTAATCCTTCATTGTCCTTTCGCCAGAACTGTTTGGGCTTCTTTGCCGTTTGGAAATATGGTGCTTCATGATTCTGCCTCTGTAGCTAATATTCGTGATTGGATTAGTAAATATCTCCTATCCAGCAATGATATGTGCTGCTCTGTTCTAACCACAGTGTGGTGTCTGTGGAGGGATAGATGTTTTCACATCTTCCAGCAAAAACCACTTAATGTTCTAAGTACTGCCAGACTTGCTTCTAAACTTATTAGTGATACAAATGCAACTACAACTAGTCGTAATAATGATCAGTTTTCGAAAACATATTTTCTCCTCCATATTTAACCTTTCTAGTCTTTGGTTGCAGGTACCGGTGTAACATCCTTTGCAAGAATTTTTCTGTAACGAATGTATATCTAAATCTTCAAATAAATAACATCAGCCTCTCCCAAATCTTTCAAAGAAACAAGGCTATGCGTGTGAGGACTTGCCGCAATGTATTCCCCACCCCTTGCATTATTATCCCAGAGTGTCTTCAAGGTTGCAGTTCTAGGGTCATAATAATAGAGTCTGGTGCGAGAAGGTATGCTGCGGCAGTACCATAATAGTAATTCATTGTTCTTTGTGATTGCGAATGGCTCATAATAATAATAATGTGAATTACGATTCCTCTGATGTTGTATACTAAACTCCTGAACCCAGCATGACTGAACTTTCGTTGTGGTCGTTTGGCTTCAAATTACACTCTTTCGTGGTGTGCCTAGTGCCTCCAGTATTAGTACCATCCCTCTTGTATACCCATATCTCCGTGCTGTAAGCGCCAGAAGTTGTGAAGCTCCCAAAAGACAGATACAAATTATTATTCCCTCCAAGCAATTTAGGTCGATCAAGGAGGGCAGGATTTGCGTATACAAAATCTTCATAAAATGGCAATGGGATCAAATAAAACTTCTCACCTTCCAAATCAAAGGCCACAATATCATATTTATTGGGGGGCAACCAGAAAAGTGCTCCATTTGCATAGACACATGCAGAATAAGCGTCTATGTGATGGGCGATAAATCCAATGAATCTCCACTCAAGGCCGGCAACAGTATATACATGAACACGTCCCCTGCGTTCATCCTGATAATAATATATTGTAACAACCTTGTAGCCATCAGTTAAAGGACAATAGCCAAATCCACTTGTTAAACTACGTCTAATGGGAAGCCATGGGCTTGATATATCCCGATCCAATTCAAGGTAATCAAAGTATGGAAGTAAGGCTGATTCTCCTGTCAAAGGGTTACAGACTAGAAAAGGAACTGTGCCTACAACATCTTTTTTATCTTTGCTAAAACAAGCCAATCCATTGCGAGACCCGATCATGAAATCCCTTATCTGCCAGTCGATTTTCGATAGTGTCTTGTCAGTGAAGTAATAATTTATTTTTGCATGCTGGTAATGATCATGCTCATCTTCATAGTAAAATTCTTGTCTAAACCTATCGTTATCACTAAGAGAGATGGCGACAAGAAAACCATGGTTACGTGATTAATTTATAGGTGCGGAGTAGAGCTTTCTAAGGAACGATTTTTATCAGGACCATGGTAGGTTATTCATACGAAAATTTGAGGGGAACATGGTTTTATTAGCCACCTTCCCTATAGTTATAAGAGGTGTCCTAAAGCGTTGAAATGATTAAATCTACCCTTAATCTAATTTAATTTAAAATCAACCTAATAACCACCACTTTCGATTACCACCACCACCAGCCACCTCTTCCTCCCACCACCGTTCACCACCGCCGATTACCACCACCACCACCTCCTCCCACCACCACCACCATCTCCGATTATCACCACCACCAACCACCTCCTCCCACCACCACCGCTCACCACCGCCGATTACCACCACCACCATCTCCGATTATCACACCACCAACCACCGATTACCACCACGACCAACCACCACCTCCTCTATATATATAGCTTAATTTAAATCATTAACAAAGATGTTCTCACAAACCCATTACTTGTAATTTGTTTTTTGGTTGAAAAAAGGAGAAGTAATCATCAAAATGAGTTGAAAATGGAAGTTGCAGAGAGGTTTAATGGAGGTTCTTTTTTTCAGAGAAACGTTCGGTTACATCGCAAAAAACAAGTCTCAACCGAACTTTTAGTTCGGTTACGTCGCAAAACGTTCGGTTTCGTCGCAAAAAGTTCGGTTATCATGAATTAATTTTTTTTTTAACCAAACTCACAGTTCGGTTGATTCGCAAGAAATACTTTTAACCGAATTCCTTGTATTAGAACAACACAAGTCCATAAGTTCGTTTCCTTCGCAAAATAAGGATATCACCGAACTTTAGTTTACGAAAATAATGAAAAGTCCAAAAGTTCGGTTCGTCCGCAAAAATGTTAAGTTTTCTTTGCAACCGAACTATGGGCTAATTCTATATATGCATTTGCAAGTTCAGTTCGGTTGGATCGCAAAAATTGTTAAGTTTTTACTTTAACCGAACTTTACTCTGATATTGAGTTCGGTTAGATATGTTGTTGGGTAAAAGTTTACGAACCAACCGAACTTCTTACACTTGGTATAAAAAAAAATTTACGTAAAGTTCGGTTAGATAGTTGGTTGGTATGGAGTTTGCGAACCAACCGAAATATGTACAGTTGGTAAAATCATATGTTCACGTAAAGTTCGGTTAGATATTGTTTGCGAACCAACCGAACTTCTAGACCCTTCGGTAACATTGCGGGCAAACCGAACATTACTCTGTAAATCCTATAAACAAAGTTCGGTAACATGTCTGTTAACCGAACGACTAAAAACCTCCACTAACGAGTGAATTCAGTAACCTGCGTGTTTGGAAAAAGTAACCGAACTACACTTTCAGATGTGTTCGGTTACATGTTCTTCACATAAGATAACCGAACAAGGCCAAATCTACTTCAAAATTTTACATTTTTTTGAAAATTTGGAGAAATTCAACCAACATTATCTAAGTTTGAAGCATATGTGGGTACCTAAATACTCTTCCTACGGTTTTGTTCGGTTACATGATTAAGATGAGCAATCAATTGAATCATCACTTGAATACTCAAGCTTAGTGAACTCAATTTTTTTTTCCATGTTTTTCTTCTTCATCTTCTCTAAGTTTACTCAATAATTCTACTTCTTTTTAAGAAAACCCATCTGATTTTTTAATCTACCTAATTATCTTTAACTTAATCATTTCACTAATCATTGCACTAACTAATCATTACCCAAAATTAATTAGGAGGGTAGTTTAGGTATTAATATAAATATCTAGATAAGGGGTGACCTAGATTTACTTCTAAATATCTTACTAAAAATAGAACCATGGTCCCCGAAAAAACCATGGTCCCTAAAAAATCGTTCTTTCCAAGTTGTGCATACACATCTGGCCTGTAAAGCTACCTCGCCTGGCAATCGTAAAAGTATGTTTTCTATGATCTCGGTGGGAAGATTGTCCATGTTACTGTTGTTGATTAATCTCTGCCATTCTTCTCTTCTATTCTTCTCTTCTTTTTCTGGACTTTTGCCTTGCTATATATGTATATGGAGAGACGAGATCTTTTTTTTTCTTCTTTTTTTTTTTCTCTTGCAGGGCCGCTTATTTAAGTTATCTTAGGTCCTTGGGAAATTTAAGTAGTGGGCGTAGTTATTGGGCCTTTCTTGCATTGAGAGATGACAAAATCAGAAGAGAAGAACGGGGACTAGGAGAATTGGGAACTTCCCTCGTATTCGGTTGTAGGTATTGGTGCATATATTCATAGCCCATAACATTATTTATCCAAAATCTTTTTAAAACGTAAGTTTCTGTCTAGATCTTTCAAATAAGTGACACCAGTCTCTCCCAAATCTTTAAAAGAAACAAGGCTATGCGTGTGAGAAATTGCCTCAATGTATTTAATACCCTTAGAATTACCACCCCAAAGATTGTTTAGGGGAAACTTAGGGGGAGACCCAAAAAAGATAATATTCACATTGTTAGGCCCACAATTAATTTTAGGTACCGTGACACCCATAATTATTTCCGTGACACCCATAATTACATGAAATTATTAAAAATGTCTGCATGACAGATTATGCATCCGTATGATGGGTTATGCATCAGGGGTATAATTGGCAACGCAACTTGGATATAACATATCTAAAAATCCGCGCTTTGGAATTTTACAAATTTTATATCGTTGGAAATCTTTTTAAGAGAGCTATGCAACGAGTACAAACAAGAATATCAAATTTTTGTTTTTCACGAAAAAATCGGAGGTGATCATCATTTTAGGCAAAATTTTCGAAAACTTGATACATAACTACTATGCAGCCACCAAGAAAAATGCATAACACATTCTGCAGACGCATAACGAATTATGCAACCATTTTCTCCACTGTATAACAAATTATGCATTTGAATAACAAAGTTGTGCATTCATAACAAGTTATGTAACCATTGTTTTGGTTGATTTTAGTGCGTACATAAAAAAATTATGCAAAATGCAGTATGCATCCATATTTACGGATGCATATCAGGTTATGCATCTATTTTCTCGATGCATAAAAGAGTGTGCAACAATTTTCTCGATGCATTATGCAGTCATATTTTCGGATGCATAACAGGTTATGCATCCATTTTCACGACTGCATAACAGGTTATGTAGATATTATTGTAGGTGCATGACAAGTTATGCAGTCTTATTTTTTGTTGGTTTCAATACTAAGAAAAATGAAGCTGCATAACGTATTATGCAACAGTTTTCTGGACTGCATAACAAGTTATGCAACCAATTTCGAGAATGCATAACAAGTTATGCAACAAATTTTGTAGATGCATAATATGCATCACTATTCACACCTCCATTTTGTTTTAAATGCACGTCACACGCACACCAAACCCATTTGCACTTCCATCTCCTTTGCCTTGCCACTGCAGCATCTTTTTAGCTCCATTTTTTTTAAATGCATAACCCATTGAAACCAACATCAACACCACCATTCCTAACTCACTTCACTGATCCACAGAAGCATACCATGCCTAGTGTTGTAAGAGAACTCCAAAAAATGTGGCCACAATCTAAAACATACAAGTTGTACTTTTAATAATACATGGCAATCATAATGTGCTAGTTACTCCCAAGCAGCAGCGGGAGTTGCTAATTGAAATAATACATGGTAGTCATAATTAAGAACAACTCTGGTAGGAAAATGAACTCTTGAACGAATTTGTAGTATGAAACAAACTTAGTTTTTTCTTACCGCCGAAGGAGCCATAGCACTTGAGAATACCGAAGGCAGTTCCTTTCCTAACATGTTCCTTGACCAGCTAAAAAAAGAGCTATTGATGAATCTTGACATGATGCTGCCAAGCTGCAACACCAGCAAAAAAAAAAACAAACAAACAAACAGCAACAAAAGTCTATTAGAAACCAGAAGTCCAAAAGCCATTTGGTAACGTCTTCTCTGGTTTATCCTTTCCCTATGGAATTTGGCGCATTTGGGTGTTTGTGTTGTTTCCTATTTAGAGGCCAAATAAAGAAAGAACACAAACCTGCACCAACAACACTGTGCATCTCATCAATGGATAAGATTATTGGAAGCAGTGACTTCCTTCAGGACAGCTTTGAGCCTCTCCTTAAACTCTCCACAGAATTTCGCTTAAAGAAACAAGATATAGAAAGACCAAATGCTAAATGAATTTGAAAGGAAAATAGACTCAATGGCTATTCTTCTTTTTTTTTATATGTTTTTTTCATACATACTGCAAAGATTGATATGTTCCAAGCCTCCAACAATTTCACAACTTAAAACTGCACTAATCCGACTATACTGTATTATTTTCATCCAACTATTCTAACTTAACCCGACTACTTTTTGGCTTAAATATAACTCTGGGCGGTTCTATTATAATACCAAGGGTAAATGTACTTTTTGGAAACAAAAATTGATCAAACTCGACATAAGTGATTGCTCTAAAACGAAACAAAACCCAGCAATCAAAACTATTTGCTAGATGTTACGAGGATTTCACAACATTAAGTGATTTCTCTAAACTAAAAACCCAGTAACCAAAACCTCTTTATAGTCAAATGATCCTAAAACTACAATCTAATTTCAGGTACTTGACAATCAGTTGTCTGAGGTATTTTATCAAACAGGAATTGATAATATTGTTTCCTTTTGTTGATTGAATTGATGAGAAATCAAACCTTGAATACTTGTATTATAGCCAAAAAAGAGAGATCTGGTATGAAAGATCCATACATACCTAAGTCACGGGAAATGGCCATTACATTAAATTGACTCTGTAATTATGCTTAATCTATGTACAGACAGCAATTAGAACAACTCCAAATAAATCAAGAAAAAAAACAAACAAGGCTTTCACCGAGATGAGAAAAATTAGTACCTGATGTCTGTTCGTGACTCTGCTCAAAGTTCTTCAGTCTCTCAATTCTCCGCTCAAACCTCAGCCTCCTGTTTATCTCAGTTCGTGACTCTAGCTGCTCAAAGCACAGATCGAAAACCTAAAAAGCATAAAAGCGAAATTGAGATTGGACTAAACCTAAAAAGAAAACTCTAAGGCCAAATCTCGGCTCTGCACTACAGAGGTTTTTAATTTTGAAAGAGATATCCTCTATCTATCTCGTCTTCTTTGATAGAATAAGAAAAACAAAATACAGTTTCACAAAATATGGGTTTGGGATGAATTTTTTCTTAAAAAATGGATGCGAGGGTGAACTTTTACGGACCGTGGGTTTCTCAGTGGAGAAAATCTTAAGAATAGGTGTGAATGTAGTTTTCACATTGTTTAATGTTGAAGTTTTAGGGTCATAACAATAGAGTGTTGTGCCAGGTACGCAGCGGTTGGACCAAAATAGTACTTCATTGTTCCTTGTGATTGTGAATGGCTCAATATATGAACTAGCATCCTCTTGCTGTATACTAAACTCCTTAATCCAGCATGTCGATCTTCCATTATGGTCGTTTTGTTTTAGATTACACTCTTTCGTGGCATAACTAGCATCATCAGCATTAGTATTATTTTTTTGTGTACCCATATGTCAGTGGTGTAACTGCTGTCATCGTGAGAAACTGTGTAGTTTTTTTCATCAAGAACAATCCCATCCTTGAATGCTGCACCTTTAGATTGAACGATAATAAGAGAAGATTTGTTTTCCATCTGCCCTTTTTGTTTTGATTTATTTTGGTATAATTCTGAATCACTACCCA
Source organism: Papaver somniferum (assembly GCF_003573695.1). Taxonomy (NCBI): domain Eukaryota; kingdom Viridiplantae; phylum Streptophyta; class Magnoliopsida; order Ranunculales; family Papaveraceae; genus Papaver; species Papaver somniferum. The sequence continues at coordinate 35,806,409 of NC_039366.1, forward strand.
TGATTCAGAAAGGATCATGGAGATGCATATTGCAGAAAAAGAAAAAACCTTTCTCACTACCCATGAGTAGATGAAAGAAAAAACCTTTCTCACTACCCATGATTCAGAAAGCATCATGGAGATGCATATTCTGAATCACTACCCATGAATCACTCTCCTTGCTGGATTAGATGAAAGTTTTGAGTAGATCCGTGGTGAAATCTTGAGAAAGGATCCTATTCCTGAATTAGAGTCATGTTATGCACTCGTTCGTTGTGAATTTGTTCGACGTAGAATGATGGCAAAAGAATCGGAAGAAGTTGGACCTGCTGCTATGGCAACTTGAAACCGGTACAATCAAAAAGGGTCTTTTTCAGAGATACTCAAAGATTTAGGTGGAGAATTCATCACTTAAGTGTACACTGTAATCAATCTGGACATACAATTGACATGTGTTTCGAGTTGGTTGGATATCCAGATTGGTGGGATTAACATCTGGAGAGGAAGAATGAGACAAAGAAAAATTCTGGTGCTCCAATGGATTCAACAAAGAAAGGAAAAGATTCCATGGTAATATATACATCATTAGCAAGGACAGGTAACAATGGTAAGTTTTTAAATGTTTCTTCACGTGTTTCGAATAATTCATGGATAGTTGATTCCGGTGCCACAGACCATACACTAGTGGATAATGGGTGTTTAGCAACCCACATCCGAGACCCTCACTGACGGTAGCTGGACCGCCGACCATAGATAGCAGTCTCTGATATAATAAAAAACCGGACCACATTCGAGAGCTTAATAAGCAGTCTCAGAATAACAAAATTTATTTACCCTTTTATCCTTTTTGGAACTCCGATTCAGAGACACGTAGGCGTACGCTGTAGTTACTCTTTCAGATGTATGATGAACGGATGGAGATGCTTAAGATTTGAGCCATTGATTGAGATGAGATGAATGGATGGATCGTGAAGAAGAGACCTCGTTGTTATCGAGGATAAAAATACCTTCTTTCTCCTTCTAGCTGCGCCTCATCTTTCTCCTCTTCACACTCACTACTCATCCATTTCTTCTCCAACTTTTTCATCTCCAAGTTCTTCATCAGAGATGAACTTGCTGCAACTTTTACTTTAGGTATCTCCATCTTCTAAACTACTTCTATTTCAACATCCTTTTATCTTCATCAACAACTACCAAAATCCTATCTTCGTTTTTTATCATCATAATCAGAAATCCCTAACTTTCTCTCTCGAAAATCAACAGGTATAAACCTTAATTTTTCTTATCTCACCTGTCTTTACTATGGCTGGATCGGGAAGAAACAACTTCGTTATTATCGAGGGACAAAATTTCAGATCTCTCCATGTACATCTTCTTTCGGTCTTCTTCTCCACTTCACTACACACCACCATAGCCGCGATTCACCGCCTCCATCAATCACCACCAACAACAACCTCTTCTCCTTTAAGTATCTATTCATTACCGAAGAAGCAAAAGATTGGTTTTCTTATTCATCTTCTCCTCTTTTTCTATCAAGTAAAGGTTATTTCTCTCACAAATACTAGAGCAGTGTAACTTTTAAGGTATAGTTTCAGTGTTAAATCGTTATTTTGTATAGATCTCTGTTTTTCAATATTATTTTATACTGAATTTTCCTATAATTGATAGTTATATTTTTTTAATGAGTTAGGGTTTTATACTTTAATTGAAGAATTGAGATAGTGGGGTGATTGGGTTTTGGTTATTTTTCTAATTTCATGGATTCACCAACAGGAAAAAGAAGTATGAACTGATGTACCAACAATATGGTAATTTAATGGTTTGTTTTAGGATTACTTCTAGTTCTCTACTTCTGATTTTGTTTTCATTTTTGGGTTTGTTTTATGAAAATATAACCCTAGGTTTTCTATTTGGGGTTTTTTGAATTTGATTTTGTACACATCTATGTTTCAGATGGAGGCTGGATTCTTAATGGGTTTTTTTTAAAAAGAGGGTCAGAAGATGAACTGGTGAAGAAATAATTGCTTTCTTAAGGCATTCTTTATCTAATTGATGTGGAGATTTATCTCTTTGGTCATGCAGGGACAGGGTAATACTAGTTTGGGTTTTTGCGATTAACAGAATGCAATAGAGGAGTCAAATTGGTGGTGGATTCTGATATTATTGTTGATGTTGCTCTTAAGGTTTCGGTGCTGATATTAATATTGTACTTGTAGTGCACAATGTACATTGAGGTGGCCTCTACACAATTATGATCAAAGGATTATTCATAATTTTTTTGTACTGTACAACGTAGTGAGATTGTGAAACTGGCAAAAAGATTTAATTCGTGTTGATTTTCAGGAACTATGTAGTAGCTCGTGAAGGAGCTCTGCTTGGATTTGAGTGTCTTTAGGAGAAGCTTGGAAGATTGTTTGAACTGTATGTAAAAGTTTCACATGGCAAATGCAAATATTCTTGTTGTACTGCAAGTTTGTCCTTATATCTTAATTTTTTATCTGTTTGTTTGTTTCGGTTTATGTACATCATTCAAATGTTGCCGCTGCTGTTAGTATCTTTCTCGGATCGAGTTTTAACTGTGCGTGAAGCTTCTGTATGTGCTTCTCATGCAAATATGTCACAACTTATCTAGTGGTAAGGGAGTGAAACATGTTCTTCCTTCGCTCCTTAAGGTAAATTTCTGAAAATTCTGGTGTCTATTATATTCTACTGTTGTCGGGATTGCTCTACTGCATGGTTGTGATTATAGCTTACCTTATCTATCTAGGCTTTAAAATAGGCCTGTAATCAGCATCGCTGAATGCAGCTTATTCTGAATGAAGTCTCATAGGTTGTCTGCTTACCGTGCTGCATGGGATTAATTTCTCTATAAACATTTTGATTATGTTATGTTCTCAGGGTCTAGAGGATAAATCCTGGAGAACAAATCAAAGTAGTTTGAAACTACTAGAGGCAATGGCTTACTGCATTCCGTAACAGTTGTCTCAGTGCATCCATTGGATTGTACCCAAGTTTATAGAGGTCTATTAATCACCTTTTTTGTTGTCTTCCTATTCAGAATGGATGGAGGGTTGATCCTTTCTTTCTAGACGAGTAGTGATATTCTATGGGATTTTGCTGATATGAGGGGCCTTCTTTTTTCCTAGATTGTTCATTTTTCTAATCTGCCATTTATTTGCAGGTTTTAGATGCCCTTGGAAAAGAGTACTTTGAGCACTTATTATCAAATATTATTCGTAATTGTTCTCATCAGAGGGCATCTGTTCGTGATGGATATTTGACTCTTTTTAAGGTACCACTTTTCTTAATAACTAATAATAAAATAGTCCATTGCATGTTTCTGTTAGTCAATCAAAATTTGTGCTTCCTTTTTATTTATCATGTGGGTCCTCTAGAAAATTTGGTCTAGAATTTCTATCGTGTCCTTGTCCTGTAGTGGCATTTTCTAATTATTGAATGATTGTTATAGAATAAGCTTGGGGTTTGGTATACCAAAGCAGCAAACTTCGTACACTCGGTATATCCATTGCATGGTGTAAGTGTGTTGAGCCTCATGTGCCTCCTGATGCCTGGACAATTGCATGTCATTTCTGCCTCTCGCATTGTCTATTGTTGTTAATATAGGTTCACAGATCTCTTGTTATGTATGTATTTAATAGAAGGGAAGGCCTTCGGTATAATAGCGATCCATATCTCTGATTCTTTAATATGTGCGTTGTAACTCAAGCATATTGTGCATGTAGTTTGTTGAATATGAAAATTTTGAATAATGTTTGGTGGAGGTATTGTTCAAGAAGATTTTTACAGTGATTTTGATAAAAGATTTCATGGGTTTGCATAATGTCCAGTTACGAAAGATTTGAGAGCCTTGTAGTTGGTTAAAATATCTTAAAGCTAGAGCCCATGAAAGTGCTTTACTGCTACAGAGAGGGATTTTTGTGTAGCCACTCTTACCCTCGATTGATACTCGATGCAAGTATGGTGGGGGGCATGAGTTCATCTAAATATGCTCCAGAGAGTGACACCAGGGTAAGTGTTTCTTATTAGCTAACTAATTTCAATTGTTCTTTGACTATGTTATAGGCAGATTAGATTATTAAAACAGTTATGTGAGTGATAATTTATGATATGAGAAAGAATCTGAAGAGTATGATAATACTTTTTTATATTTTTATTGAAGAGGTCTTATTTGTGGATCCGTAAAGATCTTTATGCATCACTAATGAAGTTTTCGTGCTTAGGGCCTGCAGTGATGTACTGAGATTCGTCATGGAAAGTGGTATCAAGGGTTGCGAGGTTGTTTCCTTAACTGCTGAGTAAGCTGTCATGTGCTTCTGTGAGAGTAAGTTGTTCATCTTTGCAGCTTGTATTATTCATGACTGTTACCTATCCTTAAAAGATTTTGAATTGTTGTGTTTTGATATGTAGGTTCTCTTGATATCCTAGTTACTTTGGAGCTTACACCATAGTGAGAGGCATGGTAGTCTCAAGACATTTTTTATATGTTTCTTTTGGTTTGGCATCAGCTCTGCGGCTTAAACATTTCGATTCTTGCCTGTCACATGTTATCGGAACGTCGTCTATTAGTTGAGCATGTCGTTAGAACTTACTAGCTAGCTTGGACATGTGTTGTTCTGAACTAAGAATTTCATTCTTATGTGTAATTTAAACCCAATGAATGAAAGAACGGAAGTTGAATTCTCAATTGGAGTTTAAATTTGAGTTAAATTTGAATTTCAGTTTGACTTTGACTTGACTTTGACTTGACTTTGACTTGACTTGACTCTGATGCAGTCAGATTATTTCAGGTTTAGCCATTCAGGCATTTCAGCAAGTCTGAATCTACATTTTTTTTATATTATAATTTAAATCTGAGACTCACGGCTAAGGGTCTGTATCTCGTAACCCTTAAAATCAGTCGTCATTTTGAGACCCACGGCTAAGGGTCGTACAAAACAGCGGCGCTTTATCAAGGACCCCAACAGAGACGGTTGGAAATGGTCGTATAACTCGTATATATGACTTGTCCTGACGGTCGCAGAACTTCTGTTTTCCACTAGTGATATGACATGTGATTCTAAACAAATCTCTCCCCATAAACCATCCTTACAAAAAACAGTCTCTACTGCAAATGGCTCACAAGCTCCAATTACTGGTGAAGGGTCAATATCTCTCACTGAAACTTTAAACTTAGATTTTGTATTAGTAGTTCCTACATTAGACTGTAATCTCCCATCAGTTTCCCAAATAACTAATACTTTACATTGTGTAGTGATATTTTTTTCCTGACTGTTGTATTTTTAAGGATATCACAACGAAGCAAACGATTGGTTATGGTGTTAAACGTGGAAAGCTATATTATCTGGATTTGGTGCCAAGTAGTTCGGATAAGATGCGTCAAACTCTTCTTGATGATGGTTCTGAGGGGGAGAGACAAAAATCTCAATTTTTGTTATGGCATCGACGATTGGGACATGCGTCATTTGGTTATTTAAAGAAATTATTTCCTGGTTTGTTTACAAAACTTGATATTTCTAGTTTTCATTGTGAAATATGTGAACTTGCAAAAAGCTATCGTGCTTCTTTTCCATTATCATTCAATAAGAGTCCAGTTCCTTTTATGATCATACACTCTGATGTTTGGGGGCCATCTAAAACTACTACCCTGGGTGGTTCAAGATGGTTTGTTACTTTTATTGATGATTGCACTAGAATGACGTGGGTGTATCTCATGAAAAACAAAAGTGAAGTTACCGCCTTGTTTCAAAAGTTCCATAAGATGATTAACACTCAGTACAACAAACAGATTCAAGTACTTCGAAGTGATAATGGTGGTGAATATATGGATTCTGACCTTCAACATCATTTGGAGGGACACGGAATTATTTATCAAACTACTTTCTCTAATACGCCTCAGCAGAATGGAGTAGCAGAGAGAAGGAATCATCACTTACTGGAAGTGGTTCGTGCTTCATTGATAGAAGCACATATATCATTGATGTATTGGGGATAGGCACTTACTTCTGCAACATATCTTATAAATCGAGTGTCATCCAGTACCATTGTGTTTCAAACACCCCATCAAGCTCTTGCTGAAGCAGTTGTGTCTCTAACTGTTCCTAATCTGCTGCCTCATGTGTTTGGTTGTGTAGCTTATGTTCATCTGCACAAGAACCAACGTGATAAGTTGGCTCCTAGAGCTCTGAAGTGTGTATTTGTGGGATATTCAACAACTAAAAAGGGATATCGTTGCTATCATCCTCCAACCAAAAGAATGTTTGTTACTTTGGATGTTGTATTTCATGAAGATACTATGTATTTTTCATGTGAGTCTGAACTTCAGGAGGAGTACCATAAGGAAATTCAGACTCTTAACTATGATGAAGTTATATCGGAAATTGATGTATCTGTTATTCTCAACTCTGATGATATGGTAAGAGAATCTGTTGATGAAGGTTCTTCAAGAGAAGAAACACAAAGTACAATATTGGATCGTGATATAGAGATTCAAGATGAGGTTATGATAGAAGAGATTCCAGAGTCTACGTTACCTCAAGAAGATGAAACACCAAACCAATCGTCTGCTACGGATATTCTTGAAGAATCAAGGAAACAACTTCCACAACGTGCAAACAGAGGTATTCCTAAACCCATATATGAACCTGAAATCTCTAGTAAGGTTAAGTACCCTTTGAGTCATTATGTCTCTCACCATCGTTTGTTCAAAGCTAATAAGGCATTCGTGAATCAACTATCTACTGTTTTTATTCCTAAAAATGTGTAGGAAGCATTAGCTGATCCAAAATGGAGAGAAGCTATAGAAGAATAAATGAGGTCCCTTTTTCAGAATGATACTTGGGATTATGTTGATTGTCCATAAGGAAGAAAGATTGTGGGGTGTCGTTGGATTTTCACCATTAAATACAAGGCAAATGGTGAGATTGAACGTTATAAAACAAGATTAGTTGCTAAAGGGTACAGCCAAACTTATGGTATCGACTATACATAAACTTTTGCTCCAGTAGCGAAAATCAACACAGTACGAGTCTTGTTATTGCTTGCTGCAAACTTGGATTGGCCTTTGCAGCAGTTTGATGTAAAGAATGCCTTCTTGCATGGTGAATTAACTGAAGAAGTTAACATGGAGCTCCCACCAGGTATTTCAGTTCCAGGATCTATATATGATTACAAGAGTGTATCACTACAAACAGTAATCATATCATGCTACTCATATTCAAGGTTATCGCTCGATGATGAACCCTAAATTAGCTATAGATATGGATGTGAGTTCAATCAATTCTAGACTTAACTAAACAAACATTCAATCATATTGCAATGCATCAATCATGCAATTATTATACGCGGTAGAATTCAAACGATAATATTGAGAGAAAGCTAATTCATAAAATCAATAACTTGGTTGCAAAATCCAACTACATCTTTAACCAATAATAAAACTTAGTTACTTGTGTTTTTGGAAATCATCATAGAAAGCAAAGAAGAACTATCATGTGAAACCCTAGAAAACAAGTAGAAGTCTCCCTCATGGAGATTCCTAGGTTTAGAGAAAGATTTTTCTATTTATATGTTTCTCTCGTTCCAAAAAGATACTCTTTTGAATATTAGGTCTTCTCAAAACCCATCTCCAAGTGGTCCACCAAGCCCATGTGTAAGAAATACCCATGTGTAAATCTCTGCCAAATTCGTCCAAATTGGTCGTCGGTCCCCTGAAAATGCTGGTCTGGTTGCCTGAGAATCTCCTCAGAGACGGAATATTCCGTAAAGGTTATGTTAAATATAATTGTCAATATGGTCAACCATTAGTCAAGAGAGTCAAGGGAGGAGAGAGTCAGCCAATTAATCAGCTGATCTTAGTCAGACTGCGTTGGCTTACTCGGCTGGGTCGGTCATCCCTGAGTTGACTCCCCTGTAAGAAACTCAGGCAGAGTTTCGTTTGTTTTCTTGCATTTCTCAGGCCGAGTTCAGGCCATTCTTCTTTCCCTGCAACAATTTCCTAACATACATCTATTTTTTCATTCATTCTCATCACTCCTTGTGCAACATAACACAAAATCTTGTTCTTCTTAACTGATTTCTCAATTCTCAACTCACTGCAAAAAACAACACAAAACCCAATTTCTGAATCTGCTTCATCATCTCTATTGTTCTTGCTATTACAGCATCAACTCCAGACTGCATCTTCATAGCAGCAGCAGAACAATCAAACCCATTTCTGAATTTCATCTCAACTCCACCAGAAACCCATCTTCTTATACTTCAAGCTACTCCACTCAAAACCCATCTGCTCTTCTTCTTCACTCGAAGCCATATGTCAATTCGCTTCAATTAAAGCAAAACCCCAATTTCTAATCTTAGATTCAATTACTCCTCTCTCTCGATTCAACAGCAGTATCACACAAGTCTAAGCCCATCAATTCTCCTTGTTTGTTCATCAATAGACAGATCCATAGCAGCAGGAACGAACTCTTCTCAGATTCAAATCAAAACCCTTCTTCTCAAATCCTCTTCTCTTGGCTGTCTGCAACTCAACCTAGCCTCATACCCATGAAAATCATCAGCTTCCTCAATTTCCACTCTCGACTGCATCTCAATTTCTTTGTATCCCGATCAAATCTCTAGAAGCAGCTGTTCTCTCTTGGTTTCGGTAGCAACTGTTGTTATCTCTCAATTTCAGGTGAATGAGAGGAAAGTAAAATGACAAGAGAAGAAAATATCTTCTCGATTGGACGTAGGGTTGGGATTTGGGTGCTAACACCACACCCATGATAGCAGATAGGGGCCATCCCAAAGTGACATCCCCTTAACTTCAGTTGGGCCTGTCTTTAGTGCTTCTATAGAACTGGTCGACCCTTAACCTTGGCCCAACTTCCTTTAGTACTCGCTTGTGAATTGATCTTTGTGCCCTTTACGCTCCAAATAGATAGTTTCTCCATCTTTTGCTCCAAATGACTCCAAAGTACCTAAACACTCAAAAGCAAACATAAGACACATAATTTACAAGAAAACTCGCAAAGAAAGCATAAACAATAAATAGATATTACGGTGTTTTACAACACCTATCAAATCCCCCCATACTTAGACTTTGCTAGTCCTCGAGAAAATCAAACAAAACAAATACTAAACTACATACAACTCTGTGTCGCCGAGGATACGGTTACTCTTAGCATGAATAACAGGCCTTTGAACCCCTAGGTGTCCCTAGTGGACGAGTTATAGTCTCGTGAAGGTATACAAGAGGTATACCTACAAAACCTTTACTTCCAAAATTCCAACTACCTGTGAAAAATCTATGAATGACACTAAACATCTTGTACTTGGCATACTATCAATGATTACAGGAGGAAGTACCCACTTTAAAATCCAATTCATGAATTAGTAATATAGCTTTATTCAGAAAGTTGAACACAACCACAATACTCGGAATCGAATCAACCACAATCACATGAAAATATTAAGAAGATGGATATATAACGTAGATGGTGGATGGATGTTGACTAAGGTGAATGGTGTTTCCCATATCTGTCTGAAGGTAACTGCCAAAACAAACCTAAAAATCCTATTGGATTGAGCTACTAGTCTGAATACTAATATCAACACGACTGGCATATACATGGGAACCAGTCGACAAACTTAATTCTAGATCAATTCACTGGCATATACAAGGGAACCAGTAATCGATTTTATTCAACACAATAATAATTTATTTATTTTCTTTTTTTCAATTTTTTTTCATTGACATCATGATTGGATCTTGTGGATCCAAGCGCATGTTTCTTGTCAGCAGATTAGATGATAGTTCCCTTGGATCCTGCACTCCACTCTTGCTTAGGCGACGGAGACAGGGAGAACACACACATATTGCTTTATCCAAGTGTCATATTTATTCCTTTTGGTCAATTTGTCGGTCTCTTTTTTTTTCTTTTTTTTTTTTGTAACTCAATCACTCTATTTCATCCTAGCAGTGTTAACAATTTGATGTTCGTGCCCCACCAATTCACTTAGAGAAACAATAGATAAATATGGAAAAATAAAAATAGAACGTGATATGGTGACGACTCCAAGATATGGTGACAACTAACATGTTATTTTATATTTTGTTCGTTTTCATATGAATAGACTCTACTAATGGGTTCCTCAACTCCTACAACCACGATGTTTCCATTAGTATAAGGCACAAGTTTCTAGACTCAGGAGTTTATCATCTTTTTAGTTTTTCTACTTTTTTTTTATAAACAAAAGGGAAAACTAACAAGTCTAAAAACTCTGTATGAGAACACTCCCCCACACTTAAACTTTACATTGTCCTCAATGTAAAATTTAGTCATTCAAAGTAAAGTTCAAGATGGGAAATTCACAACATGATATATATACACAATAAGAAAATAAAATGCATAATAAAAACTGATACTCCAACTCATAGCTATTTCTGAACAATAGAGGATAAACACTAAACAAGCTATTTAGTTGGCATCTAATCCCAACTCAGCCAATATATATACCTCATCGTCAAGAAAAAATTCCATCTACTTAGAAAAGCTAGTGTTTATTCTAAATTGTTCAAAAATCTCTAAAAATTGGAGTTATGACATGCAAATATCCAAAATAAGAAAAATAAAGATAAAAGACTTGAGAATTAAAAAGATAGAGATAGATACACAAAACCAGTGGTTTGCCTCCCATTTAGCGCTTGGTTTAAAGTCGTCAGCCCGACTTGCAAGACGGATTCTTCATACACCAATAATCGAAAAAGTTGGGATCCATCCATAGCACCTGTTTTGCAAACACTAGCTTCGCACACATATTAGTAATATAAAACAGAAACGAAGCTATTAACCGATAAAAGTTTCCCCCACACTTATTCTTGTCCACACTTGGAAGTTGGTAAAGAATATAGAATTCAGGAACTTCCACGGTTTCTTGTTCCAAAACTTACATAGTATGAGAATCAAGTATCTCTAAAGGCGGAAATCGAGAAACAAAGTCATTCAACAATATTCTCGAAGCACATACATTCAAACCAATAAGAGGTAAAAGGAGAATAAACAATATGCAAAGGGTTAAACAAACCTATTGGTAGGACTTGAAAGAGTACCTACGACTATGTCTAACTGCAAGTGCACAGTGTCACAATGTAACACAGGGCAAGCACAGGTCGATCCACGGGGACAAGGTGGGTGTAGATTTGAAACTATGGTTTTGACTATAACTGATTCGAAACAAGAGTAGCACAAAAGGGGGTTTTGTTTTATCGATACGACGAAGATGATGGTAGTAACAAAGATAACAAAAACGAAAGCAAAAGTAATCTAACAAGCAGATAAATATGATGCTAGGGAAGTCGAATCCACCTCTTAACCACACCAATTCAATTCAATCTCAATAATGTTCTAGTCCCTTATAATGGATACCGGTGGTATTCCGCCTATCCAGGGAATTTTCAGGAGGATAGTTTAGTGTCACTAAGATGATTCCTAACCCTAGTATTAGATTCCCTCTCACAAGACAAACTAACCGCAGATCAATCACTTATATAATTAAACAACCCTGATATGGATATTCTAATCGCAACTAAGGTATTTCTCCAAAGTACTAACTGTCTTTTCAGGGTACAACTAGTCAAAGGATCGAACAACAATCAATTAAGCATGATTTGTAGCACAATCAACATAGTGTTACTCTAACTACAATGGATACATGGCATACACTGTGAGAGCAAAATGCTGAAGGCTCAGATTATATTTATCCAAAACATTATAGCACAACAAGAACAATATCAATACGCGAACCAAATGTAGCAATGGATTAATGGTTTCATCTAAACCCTAACTATGAAATTAGAACATCATGGAGATAATGAAATCAAACATGAACTGCTACTTGGTGCACCAGCTAATCCGGGCATCTAGGGTTGAGCTCTGGCTAACCCGGGAATACCCACACACACACAATACCATGTTCTATTTATACCCAAAATTAGGGTTCTTAACAGTTTCCCCCAAAATTCCCAAATTAGGGTTTACATTGAAAATTAAAATTAAAGCTCACCCGTCTATGCTTTTGTTGTCTCCCCCTCGACCCCATCTCTCTTCTGCGTCTCTGATGCTCTTCCTCTGCTCCTATTGTTCCCTACTGATTCCCTACATCTGTTTTACAAACTCCACACCCTAGGGTTTCACGAGATGTGAAATGGGAAAAATATCTGGCCTAGAGAGATGGTGGTGTTGTCGGGTGAAGAGATGGTGGTGGCAGTGATAGAACTGGTGGTGGTGATGGAGGTGACGGCTGCAGTGGCAGGGAATGGTGGTGGAGCAGTTCTCTGCAATTTTGGGAAGATGGAGTTTGGGGAGAAGAGAGAAGAGATCGATGGATTTTGGATTGGGGAGTGTTTGGTTGGGAAGAGGGTATTTGGTTGCTAGGGTGTGAGGCGGGGACATCAAGTTTTGATGATTGGTGATGAGAAGATGTTGGATGAAAAGATGAGGGAATGATCCAACGGCGCGATGGAAATGGGTGTGGAGCGACCGATAGATGTGAGATACATCAAAATTGACGGAGAAGATCGGGGTTAGGTGCTATGATGTTAGACAAGGACTTCAGAGTTCGATGTACTCTGATGAAGCGACCGTTAGATGATGGAATGGATCCAATCTGACGGCTGAAGGGAAAAACGGGTTTGGGTTTGGATTTTAGGCTATGGAGATGGGTGTGGGTTTAGGAAATAGGTTTGGGCTTAGACAATCTTGATCCCACTTCTTCTTTAAGAACAATTTCTTCCTTTTTAATCCCATTTTCATCTTTGATTCTTCCATACCACATTCTCCACTTCTTTTCTGCTAGAGTTTCCGTCGGATTTCTCCCGTGTCATTGCTCTTTTCGCTCCGCAACTCATCTAGACTTTATTTGGTACCTAAAAATGCAAAATTAAGTAAAAAATAAAATATTTATCCTTGAGGAGAGTAAAATACAGAATTCATTACAAAAGGGGAAATTATGGTATGCAAAAAGGGATAAGTGCCAATAAAATGATGATAAATAATGCAATATTTGACACCCATCACCTATCACAATCTCTTGTATTACGGAATCCTCTTCATCCTTGAAAAACTCAAGTGAATTATTCACCTCTTGTATATCATGGTCCTCTATCAAACTTTGCAACCATTCTTCGTCTGTCTTTGCCTCAACTAAAATCTCGGCATCAACATCTGCATTACAATCATTATCAATCTCAATTGGGTCTTCCACAATATTGGTCATAACGGTATCATTCTCAACATACTCCTCTTTGTTGTAAGGTACATACTCCACTGCGGATTCAAGTCTCACCATAAGGAAATTTTTTAGAACACTCATTGCATCATCCTCAAGCTCTACCTTTTGAATAGGTTCTTGATCGTTATAAAGATCAATGCTCAAGTAAGTGATAATATTTTTTGATGATGTTGTAGTAATGAGGTTCAAACTCTCGGACTTGTAAAGATTAAATTTAAAGATTTAATAAAATTATATAAAAAAATATTAACAAAGTGGGAGAGAGGTATGAGAAAATAACCAAGAAACTGATTCCACTATTACACATGAATTAATGATGGTAAATAATCCAAAACTCTAATTATCTTTTAAGTCCTTTATATCTTAAGTCACTAATAATCAAGCAAATTCTCAAACATCAATTGTCATAGATTATCTAAACAAAGCATAACCTATCTAATTGAATCACAACTGATTAGGAAAATTACGCAAACAATTTAAAACTCTGCAAAAGCAGTGATTGAGTGAATTGTAATTAAATATCAGAGAAAATAAAATAGTTGCCAATTATTCATGCGTAAATAGCTTCCTCATTGCCTTGGTTGTGGGAGAATTAGCCGCTCATCATGTTGGAAACACGCTCAAAAATCATTATTATTGCTCAAAGGGTGTTTACAAATGATGAAAATTGAGAAATAATTCAAAACCAGGTTTGTAACAATTATATTTGTTACAAAACAGATAACTACGACCCACAGTATGTGTCACTGATACTGTTGCTCTAAGACCCACGACTCTGTGTCGCAAACGCTGACAAATAAGTCTGCCTCTGATGTACGACCCACGACTGTGAGTCGTTTTACTGTTGGAAAACGACGGTCTTGGATGGTCCGTTCTTCGTGTTCTTCATGTTCATCAGCAGCAGCAGCAGAAACCAAGTTTGGGAAAACTCGAATTTCTCCTTCTCTAGCTCTTCTCAGCCCCCCAGACTCTCGACACCCCTTCTCTATGACCCCATCCACCTATTTATACTCCTTAGACTCATTTAATCACGCCATGATTCTCAATATTCTTCATTGAACTCGGGCAGTAAAGAAAATATTTTGGGAATATTTTCTTCCCTGATTTTAGCTTCTCACGTGTTTCTACAGCTGCAAAATCTCCTCATTTATCTTTTTCAAGGTCCAAAGTGTTGACAGTGAATAAAAATATTTTCCCGCCAATATTCAGTTCAAACGAAGGGGATGAAGGTGCCCCTTAACCAGATGCTTGGATGCCAATAACAAATGGGTGATGTGGACAAATTTGGGCTACATATAGCCCTGGGTGCTGAGACGAATTTGGGATACACATAACCATGGGTGCCTCTTATCCAAATCTGGGATCCGTATAGAAAATGTTCTCCGGAGGTGTCCCGAGCAACTTTTCGAGCCGAATTTTCCAACAATGTTTATTTCCAAAAAATATCTTTAAACACACAAAACACCATAATAAGTACGAAATCGAGTACTAACAATATGAAACATTGAGGACAAATTAGACACATAAATGCGTCTATCAAATACCCCCAAACTTATTATTTGCTAGTCCTCGAGCAAAACTAATTATAAGAAAATAAAACCGAGTTAATCTCGGGAGGGTTTACCAGAGGTGTAACCACAAAACCATGACTTCTACTTGGTCACAAGTATCCAAAGAGCTATGAGGACATACATATTCTCAACCTATATCCAAGTAACTAGAATGCTAGAGAAATTAAAGGTGTCAGCTCTAAAGCTGACTAAAGAAAAGGGGAGACACTTCCGCAACACTGCTAGATAAAGAGATATCCACTACACAGCTAGATAAACATTGTAAGATGCGTCCGCTGCTTTACAGCTAGATAAGATTAGGAGAGAGATAAAGATGAGAGGGACATCTGCTACACAGCTGGACTAATTACGTGTGATGAGTTAAACTAGTGCTAGAAAGATCTTATGCCATATTGAAAGCGGACTAACAAAGCAACCAAATGTATCTTTCTTCGACTCTCTCATAGTGCTCAGTAGAAACAACTTCTTCTTCGGTCTTCAACTGTTGATGATAAACTATCGAACCTCATAGAACCTTGACAATTAACTCTTCTCTTCGATTTCTTCCTTGACTTATAAATATCTACTTCCCTTTGGCCTTATTGAACAAAACGTAACGATGATTTTTTTTCATTTTTTTTTCTTTCATTGTTTTTTTCTTTCATTGTTTTTTTTTTTTTGAAACAAAAATTACAAGACAACAATTTACATGGCCATGAGA
Source organism: Papaver somniferum (assembly GCF_003573695.1). Lineage (NCBI taxonomy): Eukaryota > Viridiplantae > Streptophyta > Magnoliopsida > Ranunculales > Papaveraceae > Papaver > Papaver somniferum. The sequence continues at coordinate 35,821,952 of NC_039366.1, forward strand.
GAAGGACTTTCAAAACATGGATCTTCGCAACTTGTGATGTCTTGGTATCATGGATTCTAACAACTTATATCATTTGCTCTTATAACTTCAACTTTGATTTTTGAATTATTCTTTTCTATTATTGCTTCTAAACCTAAAACGTCTTCAACTTTCTTCATAGATTTTGATGTCGCTCCGCTTGTTGATGATGATAAGTTTCTACTGAGAGAGAGTCGCAATCCAGTAACTAAGACTACATTGTGAGGTTGCTTTGTCTTTCTGGCGTTTCCTGACCTACTTGCCTTTCCATCATGTATGGTTAGGTCCATCACGGTTACCCTCTAAAAGGAACAAGTTCTGTCCTGAATTTCAAGGATCTCAATGTCTTTTTCTCTAATGTCTCAAAAGGTTGTTATCCCCAGCATTCCAATTTCTATATTTTCGGTGAGAAACAATATGTAAACTTAGCTAACTGGATACCATGTGACACTAGAAGTTTCAAAAGTGCAACTAAAAAGTTCTTCCCCACCCCCAAACTTAAATCTAACATTGTCCTCAATGTTCTAAAGATAAAATTAAAAGCATGAACAAGGAGAAACTGTTACCACTTGAAGAAAAAGAGTTAACGAAAGATATTACCATGTTGCATGAGCATGGGTTACCTCCCAAGCAGTGCTAAGTTTAAAGTCTTCACCTAGACTTAGGAAAGGATTAGTCAACTCGAACCGTATAACAGTAGCCGGAATAACTGTGGGTCTTCAAAACCAAATAGAAATGACCAAAGGAAACTGCTGTAAACCAAGAAAATGAACAAGACTAGCATACCCTTACCTAGTTTCCTGATTAAGACAACTACATCTGATTGTGGTTCAGAATCAGGTTCTATAAAAGGGTCTAAATATATTTATTTAGGCTGCAACTCCTCAAAAGTGAGATCCGAATTATTAGGTCCTAGAGTCTGTAAAAACTCAAATAAAAATTTAGAAGCACATAATAATAACCTAAATAATTGAGGATCCTCTAAGTCAATCAGGTTTGACTTACAAAATTGACCACAGTGAGGGTAGTAGTCATTCTTAAGAAAATGTGTTGATTCTAATTTCCTAAAGCATTTAGGTTTAGTCTCACAACTAAATATTCGACACATTTGAAAATCAAAAGTTCCCACAATTGGAAGAAAAGTTTTTGGTGGGAAAAAAAAGTCAATCTTGGTATCATAACCTGAGTTAACCACATCAACCAGAGGATGGGTTTCTAACATCTGAGCTTCTTTCTGGACATCATTAGGTTCGGGAAAAAGTGTATGAAGATAATCTTGTAGGATGGTTGAGGTACAAATGTCAAGTCCTACAGAAGGGTACTTTCTAAGAGTTAAAGCACACGGAAAATGATAATCACCCCCAAACTTAGAGTTTTCTGTGTCTCTAGAAAGACTAGTCACAACTTCCCTAATTTCTAGGTCATCAGATTCCTGAAAATGGTCAATTGCTTATTCTAAGTCTGGTTCATCCTCACTCATCTCTACGAGTTTATCATCTTCTAAGACTAGTGTTTCTAAATCGCTAGATTCTAAAACAGTATTCTCAAGGTAAACTCTTTCCTCTAAATCATTATCGGCTTTGTAAACAGGAAATACTACATCGTCTAAAACGGGGGTATCTCTAGTCAAATCCTCATCCTTTTGAATAGGTGAATAATTATTAAAATTATTTGGATTTGAACTAGAAATAGTATTATCATTAAAGAGCTCATTGGGAGTAACAGATTCCTCATCAGTATGCCTATATATATTTCAGATTCTTCGTCAATACTATCCTCATCATAGTCCTCATTATAATAACATGAAAAAGGTCGAACCTCATCAAAACAAGTAGTGTTACCAATTCTAACCTCGTCATTTTGATTATGTGAATAAAAATTATCCTTATTTTCGAGGGTGGTATTGGGAAAACTACACTGGAAATTAAGACTATCCTGAGCAAGTTTTTCCACAATCCTATTTGTACTCTCAGTAAATTGCTTGAGGGTCTCTTCTAGAGATATCTTAGTTGACCGCTCTACAGACTCTTCTGGGAGAAGAATATTATAAGTCTCTTTCATAAATAACTTCCGTGTTGACTCATTGAAACTCTTGAGAGACTCTTCTAGAGAAATAGAAGGATTGTATTGCTCGTATGACCTGTGGGTATATAGATAGTAATTGGTCTCACAATGGTATGGACCATAACCTTCAAAAGTTTCGCGTTCCCAATCATTATTCACACTATGGTCATAAAAAGGATAATTTCCAAGCTGCTCAGTCAGATACTCATTGTATTGGCTATTATAATACCAGTTCGACATCCTAACCGCAAGGGAATTCTACAAAATCACAAACAAGGATGACTCGACCAAATAAAACCTATAAAATCTAGCAAACAACAAGCATGATGGCTCCACTTAGATTGTTTCTAGACCAGCTTCTAATCTTTCGAAAAGAAATTCGTTACAATCTGAGCAAACCTCTCTGGAATGAATCCGAGTTTAAGTAAGTTGAATTGAGACGAGGGAAGCTGCGAGGAGCTTTGAAACCCAAGGTTTCACCGGTATTATAAGGCGGCGTATTCACGCATTCAACTCGCAGAAACCATCATGAACTTCAAAGTATGCTCAAAAGAGTAACCAATATTTTTCGAACGACTTTCCTATTAAGCTTGTTACCCTATAGGTCTCGTTCTAGTCAAAATTTTAAGCTTAGGTTCGCGTTTGGTTTCGTTTTGCTAAGGCGGGCAAGAAGGAAACGGTGATGAAATCCGAGTCCTTATCTTAATTTGGCCAGGCCTTGCCCTTTACTAGGAAATTAAAACAACCGTATTCAAATCCTCAGCATATATTCACCTTAAGGCATATAATAAACCCGCTGACAGGGGATTCGCGGGTATTTCGAAAGCTTACCTACCGTACCAGACGGGCGCAGAGCCGTTGAAGTCGACTTGGGCCACGACTCTTGTGTCATGTGCGAACCCGAGGGGCCGAGACGATATTGTAATCGTCGTCCTTCCCTGCAAACAGTTTTATATTTAATGTACCCTTCCTTAGGGTTTAAAAAAAATAATTGTCCAAGTCTAAAGTCCAAATAAAGTACAAAAGAAAAGAAATAAAAATAATAATTACAAAAAAATGGAAGGTCTCTAAAAAAAAAATCTCTCTTTTTTATTTTATTTTTCTTTCGCTCTTTTTTTTTTTTGCTTTGTCTTTTTTGCTTCTCTTTTGGCTTTAAGCTTTGATTCCAAGTCTTTAGTATCCAACTTCAAAACTTTAATACAAAGACACACCCAAAGAAACGTAAAAAGAACAAATGAAATAATAAAAAAAAACCTAAAAATTCTACCTAAGCACAAATCTGCGTCAGCGGCGCCAAAATGATAATATTTTTTGATGATGTTGTAGTAATGAGTTTCATACTATCGGACTTGTGAATATTAAATTTAAAGATTTAATAAAATTATATACAAAAATATTAACAAAGTGGGCGAGAGGTATGAGAAAATAACCAAGACACTGATTCCACTATTACACATGAATTAATGATAGTAAATAATCCAAAGCTCTAATTATCTTTTAAGTCCTTTATATCTTAACTCACTAATAATCAAGCAAATTCTCAAACATCAATTGTCATAGATTATCTAAACAAAGCATAACCTATCTAATTGAATCACAACTGATTAGGAAAATTACGCAAATAATTTAAAACTCTGCAAAAGCAGTGATTGAGTGAATTATAATTAAATATTAGAGAAAATAAAATATTTACCAATTATTCATGCGTAAATAGCTTCCTCATTGCCTTGGTTGTGGGAGAATTAGCCGCTCATCATGTTGGAAACACGCTCGAAAATCATTATTATTGCTCAAAGGGTGTTTACAAATGATGAAAATGGAGAAATAATTCAAAACCGGGTTTGTAACAATTATATTTGTTACAAACCAGAGAACTATGACCCACAGTATGTGTCACTGATGTTGTTGCTCTAAGACCCACGGTTCTGTGTCGCAAACGCTGACAAATAAGTTTGCCTCTGATGTACGATCCACGGATGTGAGTCGTTGTTACTGTTGGAAAACGACGGTCTTGGATGGTCAGTTCTTCGTGTTCTTCATGTTCATCAGCAGCAGCAGCAGGAGAAACCGAGTTTGGGAAAAATCGAATTTCTGCGTCTCTGGATCTTCTCAGCCCCCCAGACTCTCGACACCCCTTCTCTATGATCCCATCCACCTATTTATACTCCTTAGACTCATTTAATCACGCCATCATTCTCAATATTCTTCATTGAACTCAAGCAGTAAAAAAAATATTTTGGGAATATTTTCTTCCCTGATTTAGCTTCTCACGCGTTTCTACAGCTGCAAAATCTCCTCATTTATCTTTTTCAAGGTCCAAAGTGTTGCGAGAGTCATCATACATGAGCAGAACACGTTTAAATTCTCCAAAACTCATGTAATCCCGTGAACTGTCCCTCTCATGCACGTGCTGCCCTGATTTCTTCTCACGGATTTTTCAGCCAAATTTGATAGACCAAAACACTTGTGATAGCTTTGTATATGTCCCAGGAACAACCCATAAATTTTAAGCCATTTAGTCTCCCTATAACACCTCCAAATCCTTGATTGAAATCTTACATTGAATAAAAATATTTTCCCGCCAATATTCAGTTCAAACGAAGGGGATGAAGATGCCCCTTAACCAGCTACTTGGGTGCCAATAACAAATGGGTGTTGTGGAAAAATTTTGGCTACATATAGCCCTGGGTGCTGAAGATGAATTTGGGCTACACATAACCATGGGTGCCCCTTATACAAATTTGGGATCCGTATAGCAAATGTTCTCCGGAGGTGTCTCGAGCAACTTTTCGAGCCGAATTTTCCAACAATGTTTATTTCCAAAAAATACATATAAACACACAAAACACCATAATAAGTACGAAATCGAGTACTAACAATATGAAACATTGAGGACAAATTAGACACATAAATGCGTCTATCAAATAGAAATTGGGGTTTTGCTGTAATTGAAGCGAATTGACATATGGGTTCGAGTCAAGAAGAAGAGCAGCTGGGTTTTGAATGGAGCAGCTTGAAGTAAGAGAAGATGGGTTTCCGGTGGAGTTGAGATGAAATTCAGAAATGGGTTTGATTGTTCTGCTGCTGCTATGAAGATGCAGTCTGGAGTTAATGTTATAATAGCAAGAACAATAGAGATGATGAAGCAGATTCAGAAATTGGGTTTTGTGTTGGTTTCTACAGTGAGTTGAGAATTGAGAAATCAGTTAAAAAGAACAAGATTTTGTGTTCTGTTGCACAGGGAGTGATGAGAATGAGTGAAACAACAAATGTATGTTAGGAAATTGTTGCAGGGAAAGAAGAATGGCCTGAACTCGGCCTGAGAAATGCCAGAAAACAAACGAAACTCTGCCTGAATTTCTTACAGGCGAGTCAACTCAGCGATGACCGACCCAGCCGAGTAAGCCAACGCAGCCTGACTTAGATCAACTGATTCATTGGCTGAATCTCTCCTCCCTTGACTCTCTTGACTAATGGTTGACCATATTGACCGTTATATTTAACAGAACCTTTACGGAATATTCCGTCTCTGAGGAGATTCTCAGGCAACGGGACCAGCATTTTCAGGGGACCGGCGACCAATTTGGACGAATTTGGCAGAGATTTACACATGGGCTTGGTGGACCACTTGGAGATGGGTTTTGAGAAGACCTAATATTCGAAAGAGTATCATTTTGGAATGAGAGAAACATATAAATAGAAAAGTCTTTCTCTAAACCTAGGAATCTCCATGAGGGAGGCTTCTACTTGTTTTCTAGGGTTTCACATGATAGTTCTTCTTTGCTTTCTATGATGATTTCCAAAAACACAAGTAACTAAGTTTTATTATTGGTTAAAGATGTATTTGGATTTTGCAATCAAGTTATTGATTTTATGAATTAGCTTTCTCTCAATATTATCGTTTGAATTCTACCGCGTATAATAATTGCATGATTGATGTATTGCAATATGATTGAATGTTTGTTTACTTAAGTCTAGAATTGATTGAAATCACATCCATATCTATATCTAATTTAGGGTTCATCATCGAGCGATAACCTTGAATATGAGTAGCATGATATGATTACGGTTTGTAGTGATACACTCTTGTAATCATATACAGAAAGTTACCTTTGTCCGAATTGTCATGAGAAATGTATGACAATTGCATTGATTAGCCTATTTCTTAAACTTAATGCTCCTAGGAATTGAACTTAATTAGCGCAAGGCGTTAGGTTATTATTTAGGTAGAATTCACATACGCATCTCTAATGTGTGTGTTGATGACTTAGGAAATTTACGGAGTATTCTTGCAATAAGGTATTCAAGGGATTTTGATGATAGCGAGATCAAATACGAATTCTAATCATACATTCAAAACTTGTTTGCTAATGAAGATGAAACCTTTATCAAATATTTTCTCATCTTATTGATTTGCTTGTTTATTTCTTTGTTTGCTTTTATTTTATTTTTAGTTTCATAAAAACAAAACATCCCCCCATTGTTTGCTTAAGATACCAAAACATATTGACAACCTAGACCTCTCTTTGGGAACGATCCTTTCTTACCCTTTCTATATAATATATTTTGAGTAGTAAGAAAGTGTAATTATTTTTGACGCCTACGACAACGATCAAATTTTGGCGCCGATGTCGGGGAGGCAGTGGTTGTCATTTGTTTTTGGTTTCTTATTTTTGTTTTTAGTCTTGTTTTTTTCTATTTCGTTTTTCTTATTTTCTGGTTCTTGGCATAGTTTTGAGAACTCTTTTTTCAGGTACCATTTTCTATGGACGGAGCATATTGGAAAAATGGGTACGGTTATCAACCTCAACAACATTATGACAACTATCACCCTTATGGGGAGTACAATCAAAACCAATCCTTTGGTTATGGTCAATACTCTACGTACCCTTTGAGTTATTCTCATACATATCAACCTTCTTATGGTAGGTATGTAAGTGAGCAACCACAAGGAGGGGAGAATAGTTGTGCTCCTATTCATATTTCTTCTAGTTTGGTAGATGAGATGCAACAATTTATGGACAACATGGAGTCAGTTTGTAGACAACCGAGGATGGAACCAATTTCATCGACCGAATGTGCTCATAGTATGTTTGGCTCAATTTCTGATCGTAGTTATGATCATTCACCCATTCAAAGGGAAGATAATTGGCCTAACAATACTTAAGTAAGTGATTCTACTTTTTCCTTGTAGAACGAGCTTTTCCAACAAATGGAACACTATTTTCAAAATTTGGATGGATCACTCCAAGAGCTTCAAAAAGGTGTTTCCATTTTAAGACAAGGCATTGAAGAATACAAAGAGGACATGCAAAATTCTGCGAAAGACCAATCTTTGGGAAGTGGTAGCCAATCATATGTTAACTATGATAGTGACGATGACTATGAAAGTACATCGCTTGAACCAATTTATGGTGACATCCCCGAGGAGTGTACAATGGAGTCTTTTTGCGATCAAGGTGAAGATGAAAAGGAATATGATGACACTAGTGTAGCTTACTGATAGACGCATTTATGTGTCTAATTTGTCCTCAATGTTTCATATTGTTAGTACTCGATTTCGTACTTATTATGTTGTATTGTGTGTTTATAGGTATTTTTTGGAAATAAACATTGTTAGAAAATTCGGCTCGAAAAGTTGCTCGGGACACCTCCGGAGAACATTTGCTATACGGATCCCATATTTGGATAAGGGGCACCAATGTTTATGTGTAGCCCAAATTCATCTTCAGCACCCAGGGCAATATGTAGCCCAAATTTGTCCACATCACCCATTTGTTATTGGCACCAAAGCAGCTGGTTAAGGGGCACCTTCATCCCCTTCGTTTGAACTGAATATTGGCGGGGAAATATTTTTATTCACTGTCAGATTTCAATCAAGGATTTGGAGGTGTTATAGGGAGACTAAATGGCTGAAAATTTATGGGATTGTTCCTGGGACATATACAAAGCTATTACAAGTGTTTTTGTCTATCAAATTTGGCTGAAAAATCCGTGAGAAGAAATCAGGCAGCACGTGCATGAGAGGGACAGTTCACGGGATTACATGAGTTCTGGAGAATTTAAACGTGTTCTGCTCATGTATGATGACTCTAGCAACACTATGGACCTTGAAAAAGATAAATGAGGAGATTTTTCTGCAGTAGAAACGCGTGAGAAGCTAAATCAGGGAAGAAAATATTCCCAAAATATTTTCTTTACTGCCCGAGTTCAATGAAGAATATTGAGAATCATGGCGTGATTGAATGAGTCTAAGGAGTATAAATAGGTGGATGGGATCATAGAGAAGGGGTGTAGAGAGTCTGGGGTCTGAGAAGAGCCAGAGAAGGAGAAATTTGAGTTTTCCCAAACTCGGTTTCTGCTGCTGCTGATGATGAACATGAAGAACACGAAGAACGGACCATCCAAGACCGTCGTTTTCCAACAGTAACAACGACTCACAAACGTGGGTCGTACATCAGAGGCAGACTTATTTGTCAGCTTTTGCGACACAGAGCCGTGGGTCTTAGAGCAACAGTATCAGTGACACATACTGTGAGTCGTAGTTCTCTGGTTTGTAACAAATATAATTGTTATAAACCCGGTTTTGAATTATTTCTCCATTTTCATCATTTGTAAACACCCTTTGAGCAATAATAATGATTTTCGAGCGTGTTTCCAACATGATGAGCGGCTAATTCTCCCACAACCAAGGAAATGAGGAAGCTATTTACGCATGAATAATTGGTAACTATTTTATTTTCTCTGATATTTAATTATAATTCACTCAATCACTTCTTTTGCAGAGTTTTAAATTGTTTGCGTAATTTTCCTAATCAGTTGTGATTCAATTAGATAGGCTACGCTTTGTTTAGATAATCTATGCTTAAGGGATACAATTGATGTTTGAGAATTTGCTTGATTATTAGTGGGTTAAGATATAAAGGACTTAAAAGATAATTAGAGTTTTGGATTATTTACCATCATTAATTCATATGTAATAGTGGAATCAGTGTCTTGGTTATTTTCTCATACCTCTCGCCCACTTTGTTAATATTTTTGTATATAATTTTATTAAATTTTTAAATTGAATCTTCACAAGTCCGAGAGTTTGAACCTCATTACTACAACATCAACAAAAAATATTATCACTAATCTTAGATTCAATTACTCCTCTCTCTCGATTCAACAGCAGTATCACACAAATCTAAGCCCATAAATTCTCCTTGTTTGTTCATCAATCGACAGATCCATAGCAGCAAGAACGAGCTCTTCTCAGATTCAAATCAAAACCCTTCTTCTCAAATCTTCTTCTCTCGGATGTCTGCAACTCAACCTAGCCTCATACCCATGAAAATCATCAGCTTCCTCAATTTCCACTCTCGACTGCATCTCAATTTCTTTGTATCTCGATCCAATCTCTAGCAACAGCTTTTCTCTCTTGGTTTCGGTAGCAACTGTTGTTATCTCTCAATTTCAGGTGATGAGAGGAAAGTAAAATGACAAGAGAAGAAAATATCTTCTCGATTGGACGTAGGATTGGGATTTGGGTGCTAACACCACACCCATGATAGCGGATAGGGGTCATCCCAAAGTGACATCCCCTTAACTTCAGTTGGGCCTGTATTTAATGCTTCTATAGAACTAGTCGACCCTTAACCTTGGCCCAACTGCCTTTAGTACTCGCTTGTGAATTGATCTTTGTGCCCTTTACGCTCCAAATAGGTAGTTTCTCCATCTTTTGCTCCAAATGACTCCAAAGTACCTAAACACTCAAAAGAAAACATAAGACACATAATTTACAAGAAAACTCGCAAAGAAAGCATAAAGAATAGATAGATATTATGGTGTTTTACAACACTTATCACTGCTCTTATCATATATGTAGATGATATGGTGGTGACAGGAAATGATCCAGAGGAGAGGAAATCTTTGCAAAGATACTTATCAAAGGAATTTCAAATGAAAGATCTTGGTTCATTGAAATACTTCCTTGGGATTGAAATTTCTCGATCCGATGAAGGAATTTTCTTATCACAAAGGAAATATGTTCTTGATATGCTAAAAGAAATGGGCATGTCAGCATGTCAGCCAGTCCATACACTTTTAGAAGAAAAGGTAAATCTGTGTATTGAACCTGATCAAGTTCCTGCTGATAAAAGGAGATATCAAAGAATTGTGGGGATATTGATGTATCTATCTCAAACAAGGCCAGATCTTGCTTATGCACTCAATGTTTTTAGTCAATTCATGCACAATCCAGGTGAGCAACACATGGATGCAGTTTTACGTATTTTGAGGTATTTGAAGTATGCTTCTAGAAAAGGAATTTTATTCTCTAAAAATGAAGATTATAGAAAGGTTGTGGCATATACAGGTTCTGACTATGCAGGAGAAATAGATGGCAGACATTCTACTGCAGGCTACTTTACCTTTGTGGGAGGTAACTTAGTTACTTGGAGAAGTAAGAAACAAAATATTGTTAGACGATCAAGTGCAGAGGCTGAATTCAGAGGTATCGCAGATGGCATTTGTGAAACTTTGTGGTTGAGGCTTCTCCTTAAGGATTTGGGGGTTCCTCTGAAGGATCCTATTACTTTGTATTGTGATAACAATTGCGCGTGATATTGCTCATAATACTGTTCATCATGATCGTACTAAACATGTGGAGGTTGACAGGTTCTTCATCAAAGAGAAGCTGGACAAGAACATTATTGAGCTGCCACCGGTTCGGTTTGAAGAACAACTTGCAGATATTCTCACACATGGAGTGTCAAGCAAAAAATACTTGAGTTTTCTGGACAAGTTGGGCATGTGTGATATCTATGCACCAACTTGAGGGGGAGTGTTAATATATATCCTTATTTAAGGATACTATATATTGTTTTCTAGTATATAGGATCTTTGTTTTATCGTAATATTGGGATCTATATATTCATGAGCTGTGTAACCAGAATTGATAAGATTATCATAATAAGAATTATCTTCTTCTCAATTCTATATTTGTGAAGATTCAAAATATATCTGTCGTGTTCTATTTTCGAAAGTGTCTTGTCAGTGTAGTAATAGTCTAATTTGGCATGATCGTAATGATCATACTCATCTTCGTAGAAAAGTTCTTGTCTAACCCTTTTTCTACGACGATTTACACTAAGAGAGATAGCAAAAATAAAACCTGTCTTACAGTTACGGAGGAGAGCTTTCCAAGTCGTGCATACACGTTTGGCCTATAAAGCTACATCGATTGGTAATCGAAAAAGTATGTTTTCTATGATCTATGTTGCTGATGAAGAATTCTTCTTTCATTTGCCCTTGTAAGTTTAGGGTGAGGTTTTGACTGAATAGGGAAGTCCCCAGGGTGTGTATAGAGCTGACTCGTGTAGGGTTTCTACTCTATGTTTAAAATCATGATTGTTTTCTTGGTCTTAATTCCTGCCTTCAAACAGGTTGGTGGTACTTATTCGAACCAACAGTTTTGATGGTTTAGGATCCAGGCCAAGAGTTCGGCTCTAGCTAGCGTGTTTATTTTGGCTACTGCAAAATTTAACAGTGCCGAGTTCTATTTTTATGAAACTCTATATCAGGATATTGCCACACATGCATGGTTTCTTCTAATAGTTTAATTCTTATTAAGAGTTTGAGTTTTTTTTTTTTTTTTTTAATTATTCTTTGAAGAGTGTTGAATGTCTCTGCGGCTCTGCCTATAAAAGCATACACTACTGAAAGAATCTAGAGTTCGATTAGGTTTAGGTTTACGATCAAGAGAGAGTAACCAAAGAGTCCAAGACTTGAGATACTACTAGTTGATCAACTGCTTACAGGTTTAAAGGTATTTCACGTAAACTGTTTTTTTTGCAATTTTTATATGTAATGTCCGAAAATTTGCGATTTATGTACAACTTTTAGCTGCTAACCACTCCATATAGTCTTTTCATTTCATGAAGCCTCGGACTGTCCGAAAATTTGCGATTTATGTTGAACTTTTAGCTGCTAACTACTCCATAGTCTTTGCATGATGCCTCGGACTTGCACATCTAGCTTGTCACTCTGGAACTAGAATTATTTTAAGAAATTTTACTTGCACACTAAGTCAGGTTTTTTTTTTTTTTTTTTTTTTTTTTTTTTTTTTTTTTTTTTTTTTTTTTTTTTTTTTTTTTTTGTAAACATAATCTATTAAAAGAAGCTAGGGTTTATCATAGTTACTACAAGAGTCAAGGGGAGACTACTTTACACAGATGTATCAATCCAATAAATTTTGTATGAATTTGTACAACCCCGTAAAGTAAATTGTGTGCATGGAAACTAGCTGACTTCTTAAAAAAATCACCAAAGACCTAAGTCAAAAATAGTAAAAAATTGTCCGGTGTTGTACCTGGAGAGTTAAGATTAATAAACATGCAACAAGGAGAATACTTGTGTACCAACCATGACAAAATGTATTGTGCCCGACAAGGCCATATCATTCAGATTGAGATAGCAAGGCTTCATCTTCCTTTTTTTTACCATTCTTTCAGTATTGTATGCTTTTTATTATCATCAATGTCTACAAAGTCTAGTCTTACACAAAAGGCAGTATGATACTATGACTATGTACTTGCAAAACTCGCGAGGCCTTGTCTAGTAAGTAAGTTTCTTGGTAATCAAGTTTCCTTTTAAGTCGGTGTCTCCTCTTATTATGTTATTTACAGTACCCCTTTAAAATATCTAAGAGCAACCACAATCATAAACGGGACTAAAGACCAAACGCCATACCAAAAGCTAAATTTATTTGGCATTTTCAGAGGTCAAGCGTAGTGGTGAAAGACTAAAATTTAGTCAGGCGAACAAAATAACAACGTATGAAATGGAACGGATATACAATGAGCGTACAATGGTCAGGCGTTGGTATTGTGGGCGTATGTATGGGACGAATGTATTTTGAACGCCTGGTGTTGGGCGTGAGTATTACTAACGCCTGGCAACAGACGGAAATGAAAGACTACGCCCAATCAGCAGACGGAAATGAAATACTACGCCCGATCAGCAGGCGGACTTATAGCAAACGTCTTGTTGGGGGAGTAATTATTGTATATGTTGGGCGGTGATAGTATATGCGCTTGATGTGAGGCGCTAATAATACTCTCGCCCCAATCAGGCGCTGATAATACTCTCGCCTCAATCAAGCGCCCTTTATATCACCGCCCCATCTCAAGCGCCCTTTTAATAAACGCCCCACTGTCAAGCGGCCCTTATACTTACGCTTAAACCATACGCTCATTATATCTTCGTCCCACTATACTTGGGTTTGGTCTGGGTTGACGACTAGTTTTAGTCTCAAACCCTAAAAATCCAGACCAAATATGCTTATAGTCTGTTCCACTACGCTTCCAATCCTGACCAAATTTGGGTATAGTCCCTAATTATGATCGTGATTGTGGATGCTCTAATGGATACATCTTCTTCCTAAGTCTAATATTTTTCATTTTTCATTTTTTTTTTCAGAAAATAAAAATAAAAAATCAACAATCATGATGTGGGCAATGGGAGATAACTGGGCAATGTTAGGAGCAAGTCTTGGTTCAGGAACAAGTGTTCTTGGTTCAATAATGGTTATCTTGACAATGATTTTTGAATATTTCTTCCCAAATGGTTGTGTACATAATTTCGTAGAAGAACACATAGAGCCGCGTTTAAATCGTTTTGCAGATCTTTATGTAAAAATCAGCATTGATGAATACCCTGCTTATCAACTCATTGATCAGAAAAACCAATCTTACACTTACACTGAAGCTTATATCAGTGAATTAGGAATCAACAGTGCACTGCAGCTCAAGGCGTATACTCCAAAGAACAGCAGCAAGCTTCTTTTGAGCATGGTTGATTATGAGATGAACATCCCTGATGAGTTTCATGGATCTACAGTTTGGTGGATGTTAACCAGTGCTAAAGAATTCGGAAAACCACGAAAAGACAGACAACGACAATCCGCAACGGGCTTTTACGCTTACATTTCGTAAGAAGGATCGGTGGTTGGTCAGGGAAAAATATCTGAATCATGTAATGGAGAAAGGGAAGGAAATCTATGAGCAAAACCAGCTGAGGAAGCTTTACACTAATAACGCAAGGGAACGTTGGTACAAGGAAATGACGTGGAGTCATGTAGTTTTTAATCACCCTGCAACATTTGATAATCTAGCAATGGATGCAGCAAAGAAGATGGATTTAATGGAAGATCTCAGTTCATTCAGCAAAGCGAAAGACTATTATGCAAAGATTGGTAAAGCGTGGAAACGTGGGTATCTTCTATACGGTCCGCCAGGTACCGGCAAGTCTTCGATGATTGCTGCAGTATCTAAGTTCATGAATTATGATATCTATGATCTTGAGCTAAAATCAGTCAAAGGTGGCAACAGTGAACTGCGAAAGCTCTTGCTTGATACGTCCGACAGGTCGATTATTGTGATTGAAGATATCGATTGCAACATGGCACTTACAGACAAGCGCAAGACAAAGAAGAAAACAAAGAGCAAGAAAGAAAAAACGTATAATGAAATGATGGCAGAGGCGCGTGGAGACAGGGATGTAACTCTGTCAGGGCTGCTGAATTTCGTCGATGGGTTATGGTTGAGTACTGGTGGTGAACGACTTGTCATTTTTACTACCAACCATGTCGAGAAATTGGATCCTGCACTCACTAGACGTGGTCGTATGGATAAGCATATTGAGATGGGGGTATTGTTGTTTTGATGGGTTTAAGATATTGGCTAAGAACTATTTGAACATTGATGATCACCCATCGTTTGAGACTATTCGTTGTTTGATTGATGAGACCAAGATAACTCCTGCTGATGTTGCTGAGAATTTGATGCCTAAAACTGTGAATGGAGGGGACTACTCTGAGGTTGCCTTGGGGAATTTGATTTCTGCACTTAAGAAATCAAAAGAAGAAAAACAACCAGTAGAAGAAGAAGAGGAATCAGAAGAAGATGAAGAGGATGAGGAAAAGGAAAAAGAAAAGGATGTTCGAGTCCTGGAACTCGTAGAAACTAGGATCGAGATTTGGACAACATTTTGATTTTTTATATTTTGGATTTGCCATAATTTACTACTCTAATTTCTTTCAATCTTTTTTACCTTACAGCATTATGCTAATCTTATGGCAACAGAAAACGCAGGCATTTACAGGGATGCAAAAGTTGTACTAGTTGATGCTTTTTGTTCATCTCCTGCTAGTTTCCAACAAAAAATTGCCAAACTCGTCATCTTAAATCAATACGTTGTTTAGTTATCCCGCAAGCTGCAGTTCTTCCATCCAACTTAGCTTCCCGGCAACGCTATTGACATATATTGCCAAGCTCATTATCCTGGGCTTCCTAACCTAAACCACCCGATTACCCGCGGGGTATAACTCTTTAATAAGCCTTTTCCATGTCACAGCTTACAACAATCAATTTTCCATTCCCCTTTATTAATATTGACAACAATATTAAGTTCTTTCACTGCAAGGCACATGCTAACAGCGATCAAGAAAAACTGGTCCACAGCAATCATAACAATAACAATCTAAACTGGTTCCTGGCCGCTAATAATTGAAACACAAATCTCTACTGTTTTTCGATTTCTGCATCATTTTTGTAGACACAACTGCTAAGGATGATACATATTTCTTCTCTTTTTTCTGAAGCACAAAAATATTTTCAAGCAACTACTGATCCAAATAATACTATCAATATCATAGAGTGTATAGCGGATATTTGACAGCACCATTTCATGGCTTCATGCGTTTCATATAAAGCCTGTAATCAAAACCAGAAAAAGGGGGGGGGGGGGGGGGGGGGGGGGGGGGGGGGGGGGGGGGGGGGGGAAGCAAACAGATAAGCACTTTTTTCATATATCAATATAATCCTTCACAATTGGGTTACTCTTCTCCAAGTAAGCAACTTTGCTTGACGTACTTCTTCTGCGGAGAACTTGTGTTCAATAATACCCAAAGGTCCTGGTTGCAGCACACCTACTACAGTCTCCATTTCTTGCTAAATTTGTAAAAGGTGAGAAAGGTGCTGACATTCTTCTCTTCTCTGCTTTGTATCTAGGGATACAGGGGAGGAGTGATCTCTTAATTAAGAAACCAAAGAGATCCCTCTGTTTCAAATCACTGCCAAGAATCACAAACATAGAAGAAAAAATCAGAAAAATGTAAGAATATCAAGGTTCTTGCTGAAAACCAATCTGAAAACAAGATACTTCAATTGAAGCTAAAGAGTGAGAGCCAAATCTACTAAATGAGGTTAAGTGAGAAAAAGTAGTGATACAATCCAGGAAAGAGGAAAGAGTTGGTGAAAGTGTATGTAGTATTAGCCGAAGTGCATTTGACAAAAAATTAAATATCAAACCTACATTCCTTTGCCTGAGATGATCCACGGCCACATAATGGCCTCTTCGCCACCCTAAGGTGTTCTTGGATCATTTCCGCCAAGAAATATTTGGGCATGAAATCTAGAAGATGGCACACATATTCTCAAATCACGAAATCTAAGTGATTAAACTATATGATAGAACCATCTAAGTGATTAAACTATATGATAGAACCCTCACCGGCCGTCACACTTTTTGATCACTGTGAAGATCACACATTGAAAGATGAAAGAAAAACAAGGTTGGATGACAGAAACTTTGAGGTAGAGAGAAGCTGTAGTCTGTAGAAAAACTGAGTTTGGAAAGGAGGGAATAGTGAAGGCTTTCTAGTTAAGTTGGTGAGAGTCTGTGACACAGTATCTATGACACAAGTAATAATTGTGTTGGAGAATCATATAAACTAACACCATGGATAATGCCACAGAAAACCATATAATCATATATGAAATTCAGAATTGAAAGAAATATGAGAAGCAACAGTGAGAGTAAGTGGATAAATGACAGCAGTAATGTCAATTGAATGGACTAGGATTTATAAGTAGTTTGGGATCAATAATGGTTCCTTCATCTGCTTCCCGTTTCTCGATTCTCTGCCTTGGCCTCAATTAATTCTTCTTCATTCTCGGTGCATAGCGACAGTTGCATACTATTGGTTCATATATCTAAAGACTTGACTCCCACAGTAAGGTTTGTAAAGTTTTTTTTCTAGAACATAAATTTCTTTAAGCTGGAAAAGGCTAAACTAAACCGTCTTAGAACTATATTAAACTCATTCTGTAGCAAAATATTCTTTCGACACAGTATACTTTACTCAGTTCCATGTCATGTTCATATCAATAAATTTTTCCATTCTTCTTGAAAAATAGGAAAGAAAAACACCATTATACAAAATTAAGGATCGTAGCTACATACATAATACGACCACATTAAATCCCGAGAAAATCTCGTAAGGAGATCCAACAAGGGTTTGGGAAGCTATTATATCATTGGGATCGTAATGGGCATTAGTGATCCTCACCAATCTTGTTGGAAATGATTTTGGAGTTAATGAGCTAAATGGGTATTGAAAATGATTTGAGAATGGGCTCACAGACACTCAACTGTGGTTTAAGAGAAATGAAATTTTATTGCTCTCAAAACTTTGTTTGGTGGTACAAGACCTTACTTCTTACACACACTCCCTTTAATTCTCACCTTACCACTAACTTTGTTTTTCACTCAATTACACCTTCACTTGGTTGCACTACCTCCCTATTTATAGCCAACCTAAGAATTCTCTAGAACTCCCTAGAGAAATATCTATCCCAACTAACTACAACATGTGCTAGATATTTCTAGATAGTTTAGAACCTTTTGTACATTCATGAATATTCTAGTAAGCTTGGGCCCTTATAGCCATGAAGCCTCTAGATGGGCTAGAGTATTGTGGACTAATCTACAATAGACTAGTTGGGCCTAGATAATTCTAGACACTTCTAAAATCAAGTTTATAATTTTAACAGCCACCCTTAAACTTGATTTGAAGTAACTCCAAGAATTTCTCGCAATCTGACGAAGACCTCATGCTTTAGAGGTTTCGTGAATATGTCCGCAACTTGGTCTTGAGACTTTGTATATTTCAGTTGTACCTTATTCTCCGATATGCACTCTCGGATAAAATGGTACCGTGTGTCGATGTGCTTGCTGCGGTCGTGGAACACTGGATTCTTTGCTAAAGCTATTGCTGACTTGTTGTCCACAAATACTGTAGTCGGTTCTTCCTGCTCCATTTTAAGTTCATTCATTAAACTCCTTAGCCATATCGCGTGACAAACACACGATGCTGCTGCGACGTACTCAGCTTCGCAAGTGGAGAGCGTGACGATCGGTTGCTTCTTCGAACTCCAAGTGAAGCCTGTATCTCCGAGGAAAAATACAAAACCAGTAGTACTTTTCCTTTCATCTAAATCTCCGGCCCAATCACTGTCGCTGTATCCAACGAGTTTGTACTTGTCTGACGACGAGTAAAATAAACCGAAATCAAGCGTACCTTTTAAGTAGCGCAGAATTCTCTTGGCAGTCTTCATATGGGTAACCGTAGGTGCTTCCATGCAGCGACTGATTAGTCCTACTCCGTAGAGAATATCTGGCCTTGTACAAGTTAAGTATCTCAAGCTTCCAACAAGGCTCTTGTAAAGAGTCGGATTGACCTTCTCTCCTTCATCGATCTTTGATAGCTTGATTCCGCATTCCACGGGAGTAATTGCCGGATTACACTCCTCCATTTTAAATCTCTTAAGGATTTCCTTCGCATATCCTTCTTGAGATATAAATATTCCATTTTCTTGTTGTTTTACTTCAAGCCCGAGATAGTATGACATAAGACCAATGTCCGTCATCTCAAATTCTCTCGTCATCGTTTTCTTGAACTCCTCGAACATTGTAGGATTATTGCCGGTAAAGATCAAATCATCCACATATAGGCAGACGAGCAACATATTTCCCTTTTCATCCACCTTCACATAGAGAGCATGTTCATGTGGGCATTTCTTAAAATTATTTTCTTGGAAGTACTTGTCGATTCTGATATACCATGCTCTCGGCGCTTGTTTTAGGCCGTATAAAGCCTTTTTCAACTTCAGGACTTTATTTTCTTGTCCTTTTACTTCGTACCCCGGCGGCTGCTCGACGTATACCGTCTCTTCAAGATGCCCATTTAGAAAGGCAGACTTGACGTCCATTTGATGGACTTTCCATCTATTCTGGGCAGCTAGAGAGATAATTAATCTTATAGTTTCAAGACGAGCAACAGGAGCAAATACCTCATCATAGTCGATGCCCTCTCTTTGGTTATATCCTTTTACTACCAATCTTGCCTTGTATCTTTCAACCTCCCCTTTTGCGTTTTTCTTGGCTTTGTACACCCACTTTACTCCAATTGCTCTTTGTCCTTTCGGAAGTGTTACAAGCTCCCAGGTGCTATTCTTCTCAATAGCCTTAATTTCTTCATTCATCGCCTTTCTCCATTTTTCACTTTCCACGGCTTCGTCAAAAGTTATTGGTTCACTATCTGCAAAGAGACAAAAGAGAGATATATTGTCTCCGTAGATATCATTTAAACTCCTCGTCCGTAAGGGCCTCTCGCTTGAGCTTTCATCTGCTGATGATGGATCATTTTGGTGCAACGCTGAAGGAGACGGAGGTGGTGTATTAGCTGGAGATTCTGGTACCGGTGGTTGTTGTTCTTCTTCTTCTACGATAGGGAGAAAATTGTAATCCTTTTCTTGAACACCGAAGTCCCAGATGCCTTCTTCATCGAACTCCACATCTCTGCTTGTGATGACCTTTCTATTGATTGGATCGTACAACTTGTATACCTTGGACCTAGAGTCATAACCGATAAATATGTACTTGGCACTCCTGTCATCCAGCTTCGTTCTCAGCTGGTTCGGCACATGAGCATATGCGATACTTCCGAATACTCGTAAGTGTGAGACGCCGGGTTTCACTCCGCTCCATGCTTCTAAAGGAGTCATGTTCCACACGCTTTTTGTGGGACATCGGTTTATCAGGTAAACCGCACAGTCAACTGCTTCTGCCCAAAACTCCCTGGGCACTCTCTTTGTCTTCAACATACTCCGAGCCATATTGAGAATTGTCCTGTTTCTCCTTTCGGCAACTCCATTTTGTTGAGGTGTATATGGAACCGTAAGAGGCCGACGGATTCCATTGTCTTCACAGTAAGACTCGAACTCCTTCGAGGTAAATTCACCTCCTCTATCTGATCTCATAGACACAATTTCGAAGCCGCTTTCTTTCTCCACAATGGATTTAAATTTCTTGAAATTGGAGAAAACCTCCGATTTTTGTTTCAAGAAATAAACCCATGTTTTTCGACTAAAATCGTCGACAAATATGAGGAAATAGTTATTTCCACCATACGAGCTTGGCTTTATTGGTCCACAAACGTCCGTGTGAACTAACTCCAGTGGCTTTGTGGCTCTCGTCAGTGTTTCCTTAGGAAAACTTTTTCTGAAATGTTTTCCAAGTAAACATCCTTCGCACAATTGATCCGGGTGGTCTATTCTTGGCAAACCTCTAACCATATTTTGTTTGGACAGTAACTTTAATCCTCCAAAATTTAGATGTCCATATCTAAGATGCCAGAGCCATGACGAGTCTTTCACACAAGCAGTCAGACATCTCGCGATGTCATTTTGAATGTTCAGATAGAACATCCTATTTCCCGTCATTGGCACTTTGGCAATTAGTTTTCCTCTCCTATCTCTTATGAAAAGACTAAGGTTTTCCATGTTCATCCTATAGCCCTTTTCTAAGAGTTGTCCCAAACTTAATATATTCATTTTTACGTTAGGGACATAATAAACATTAGAAATAAATTGATGGCTTCCATTTTTTAATCGAATCAAAATTTTGCCAAGACCACTCACCGGAGTTTTCGCTCCATTTCCAAACGTCACATTGCCGGAAACTGATTCATCAAGCTCCACGAATTTTTCCTTCGTGCCGCACATATGGTTGCTTGCTCCCGTATCAAGCACCCATGTACAGTTTTCATCATAGTCACCTCCTTTGCATGCCACCAACAAGGTCTGGTCTTCTTGATTTTCTTTACTAGCGTAGTTTGCTCTCTCCTCGACATTATTTGAAGAAGATCGACAGTCCGAAGCATAATGACCAAGCTTATGACAATTATAGCATTCGACTTGAGATTTGTCATACCTTGGCCTATTATTGTTGCGCCATGAATTATTTCCTCTACCACGACCTCTTGTGGAGCTTGACCTCTGGCCTCTCTGATCATCGTTATTTTGCTTGCCTCTTTCTCTTCCGCCGTAGTAGCCACGTCCTCTTCCTCTAGCATTATTACTAGAGCTCTCTCCTTTGTCTTTTAAAGTAAGCTTAGCTTGTAGAACTTGTTCTACCGCTCCCTCTTTATTTCTCTTTCTCATTCTTTCTTCATGGGCTTGAAGAGATCCCATGAGCTCATCCACGGTCATGGATTCAACGTCTTTGGACTCCTCGATTGCAACGACGATATAGTCGAATTTAGGAACAAGTGACCGTAGTATTTTTTCAATCACACGACTATCACCCATGACCTCGCCATTTCTTCTTAGTTGATTAACAACAACTAAAACTCTTGAAAAATAATCCGATATTAATTCGGACTCTTTCATGGAGAGAGATTCGAACTCACCTCTTAGAGTTTGCAACCGCACCTTCTTTACTTTGTCCACGCCTTTGAATGAATTTTGCAAAATCTCCCACGCTTTCTTTGCATTAGCGGCTCTTGATATCTTCTCGAATGACGACTCATCCATTCCTTGATAGATGAGGTAGAGAGCCTTCGTCTCTCTTTCTTGAAATGCGCAGCGCATCTTTTTCATTTTGCGGAAGCGCCGCTTCATCATCCGGTTCAACATAACCTTTCTCTACAATCTCCCATGCATCTTGCGAGCCTAATAACGCCTTCATTTGGATACTCCAATTTTCATAGTTATCTTTGGTGAGTTTAGGTACATGAAACGGAAACATTTCACTAGCCATTAGGATCTATGGCTCTGATACCACTTTGTTGGAAATGATTTTGGAGTTAATGGGCTAAATGGGTATTGAAAATGATTTGAGAATGGGCTCACAGACACTCAACTGTGGTTTAAGAGAAATGAAATTTTATTGCTCTCAAAACTTTGTTTGGTGGTACAAGACCTTACTTCTTACACACACTCCCTTTAATTCTCACCTTACCACTAACTTTGTTTTTCACTCAATTACACCTTCACTTGGTTGCACTACCTCCCTATTTATAGCCAACCTAAGAATTCTCTAGAACTCCCTAGAGAAATATCTATCCCAACTAACTACAACATGTGCTAGATATTTCTAGATAGTTTAGAACCTTTTGTACATTCATGAATATTCTAGTAAGCTTGGGCCCTTATAGCCATGAAGCCTCTAGATGGGCTAGAGTATTGTGGACTAATCTACAATAGACTAGTTGGGCCTAGATAATTCTAGACACTTCTAAAATCAAGTTTATAATTTTAACAAATCTCTCATACAAGATTTCTCGCGAAATGTCTGACTAGCATCTTCGATACGAAAATATTATGAGAGAAAGTCTAGGATATCATCTCGAGTTAGAGAATGGGGGACACTTCAGCCCTTTACAATCCCAATGTTAAAAGGGCTTCCCGCACAACCATTTTCCTTTTAGGATTTACAGAATCACTGCACAAAATATAACCAGGGGTCTGGGTTTTGGACCGTGGGCTCAACCTGTCACACTCGAAACACCATGGATACTACCCACAGTGAGTCTGTCTAGCAGGATTATTTGCAAAATTAAGGACGACGAGCCTAGCATTTTGCAAACAGAACCCTAGAATGATTGACAGAAAACAAGCCCTTGAAATCTCCTTGGTTCAAGCCTAGGATCAGTCTAGAATTTTCCTTTTGCAAATTTATAACCCAAAATACATTGACTGAGGCTTTGTCCCAGGATTTATCCCGCAAGACACTGCTATATGCCCCACCCACCAATTATACAAACATTAACAGAAGATGATCTAAACTCACCTTGGGCTGTGTCTCAGGAAATAAATCCTGGGACACAGGCCTCTATTAAGAATTAAGGAACTGTCTTATCCATCAAAACACCGAATTAATGAAAAAACTGAAACAAAACATACGAAAAAAGACTAAAAGCTCATAAAAATGAGTTTAATATCATCGTGAATGTGCGGCGGAGTCAATAGGTGCGCCTGAATTAAACCCGTACGTGGGTACAACATCCCTATGGCTGTCTGACTGCTAGCAAATGAAACGAATCAACAGGTTTTCAATTTCATGATTGGTGTACAGAAGTGCAAAGGAGGATACGTAGCACACTCAATAAAACCGAATAAATGCAATATTCTAACAAGAAGACGTAGTAAAATACCTAACCTGTCAATAATAATACAGACAAACCAGCTAATACAAATAATCCAACTGACTGTGAGCTGGATCTTTCAATTGCTCTGTGAAACATGAAAAGAACCCACAGTCTAAAAATCCAGGGATCTTTCAGTTTGTCCATGAAACGTGAAAAGAATCCAGTCTACAAATCCAGACCTTACTAGTCCTACGGAGGATATTAAACCCTCCCCAGGACTAACAGGGGGCTGGGTTGTTAGCCCTTGAGACCCTTCCCTATCTCACTCGAGACAAACCGTGGTTGGGATACTACATCACCATGGTCGTCTATCGTTTTCCTTATTCAAAACCCTATACTTGTTTTCAAGGTAAATCCAAAACCTTATATATCCATCAAACAAACAGATACAAAAAAAAAAAAACTACAGAACTTGATAAATGCATTCGTCATAAATATGATACGGAGTTAGTAGAAAAATCTGGTCGCTACCAATTGAAACTAATCTCAACTGGTTTCCAATTTCTGAATCATTGGTATACGCAAGTGCAAAGGAATACATAGCTTTCACACTCAATAGACCCAATACATGCAATATTATTATAGCATGCCTGCTAATGGGGGTACCAGATTACTAGGGAGGGTACCAAATCCCATATAAGACAAACAAGAAAGTGCTCTGTCCTATATGGGATTTGGTACCCTCCCCAGTAATATGGTACCCCTAGTTACAACATTTACTAAACATTATAGGCTCATAAGCATAATTTAAAATCACTCACTGTAAGAAAATAAAATCAATTGAAATCATCAGGAAAAAAAAAGAGAAGAAGATTGGGTGTTCAAATACAACAACACTAGTGGATTATAAATTTTAGATGCAGTCCTGCTAAACATACCGAGCATGAGCAAATAGACAATATTAAAACCGCCACTCACATGGTGGGCCCCTGAGATTTACAGAGACTGGTTTTTTTTTGGGGGGGGGGGGGGGGGGTAACAGGAGAATGGATGGTTTTAACATTGTGCATTTGCTCAGTAGACTAAGAGAATTCTTGCTTTAAATTACTTTAAGTAACATTGGTTGAGAACAATCGTATCAAATACAATAAATCCTAACAGACAACAAATGAAAAAACAAAAAGAGTACCAACTCACATAGAATGCAAGACCCACCATTCACATTAGTGAAGTTGGTTTTTTAAAATGTTTCTTTTTGTTGATTAACTAGCACTGTTGTATCAAATATCATAATAACCTCAAAAGCAACTACACTATATGCATATCAAAATGTCGATTCAGATGAAAATATTTTGCATTTTCTCATGCAATTTATATTGATGTGTATGGAAAATAGATTATGACTCACTATACTGTTGTAGCGGTAGAAGTCATTCAATGCTCGGAGTGAAGATATGAACTCATACTAGACCTCAGGTTGGGTTGCGCGTGTTGTCTCGGATGACCAAAGAATAAGACCCATGCAACAAAAGCTCACCCCGTTAATCGTATGGCAGGTAGTCTCCCCACCCGAAACTGATTGTTTTGGGTCTTTAATCCTTTTCCTCTCAAACTAACTATCTATCAAGTGGGAAAGGTCAAATTGAACAGCCAAAAAACCCGTGCACCATTTTAAACTACAGGCAACCCTAAAGAACGCACTGAGGATTATCACGTGAAAAGATTTAATGAGGTTTGGGAAGCCACTCTATCATTAGGAAAGATAAATGGGCTAAAATCAATCAACCGTTTATCCCGAACAAAATCTCGTGAGAAATAAAGCTGGATCCCATTTTAGCCCGTTACCTATCCCAATGCTAAAGGGTCTTCCCTAACATCCCGATTATCCTAGTATGTATCAATCTTCAAACGGAACTCCTACTACCACCATATATTACTTCGAAACAGTTTAATAAGCATTTTCCATGTCATAGCAGCGACCAATTTTCCATTCCCGTTCACAAGTCTGACAACAATATTAAATCTCAGCTGGTTTTCAATTTCTGCGTCATTTTGGTATTCACAAGTGCAAAGGATGACAGTAGCCTTCAATACATGCAACATTATCATAGAATCACAAAATTTTAGCACAACCCCTATAGTTATACAGATATCAAAAGGCGATATCAAAGTGTAATTTTTGACTCAATCACGCTGGGAAAATCAAATCAATTTGAAATCCATCATAAAAGAGAAGAATAGATATTCAAAAGATACCTAATACTTTTGAACCATGGATTTACATATATGATTGTACCAATTTGCATTGGGCGGCTTACTACTATGTTTCAAAATATGGCACTTAATTCATATTATCTTCATCTCTTAATCAAGAAATGAAGAGATAAAATTTTATGGTGCCCCACTAGAGCCCTCTCTTTTTCTAATCACTGCCAAGAAGAAAAATGTAAGAAAGTCAAGGGTTTTACTGAATATCAATCTGAAAATAAGATACTTCAATTGAAGCTAGAGAGTGAAGAGCTAAATCTACTGAACGAGGTTAAGTGGAAAAATTAGTGATACAAGCAAAGAAAGAGTTGGTGAAACTGTACGTAGTATTAGGCGAAGCGCATTTGGCAAAAAAAAATTAAAATATCAAGCTACATTCCTTGGCCTGAGATGATCCACGGCCACAAAATGGCATCTTCACCACCCTTAGGTGTTCATGGATCATCTAAGCCAAGAAATATTCGGGCACGAAATCCAGAAGATGGCACCCATATTGCGAAAATCAAGAAATCTAAAAGATTAAACTATATGGTAGAACCCTCACCGTCACACTATTTAAAGGTAGAGAGAAGCCATGGAACTACTCAGTTAAGAATGGAGGGACTAGTCACTTCCTCAGCCATTTACTCAATGAATAGCCAATCCTTTAGCCTTTTAGGTTTCTTGGGATGACCATATTACGACATAAGAAATAATTATGAATCATTCTCCTACGCTGATGCATAATTTACAAGCCAATCCCAAAACACCCTGAAAGTCCTACACGCAGGAATTCGCAAAGCCACAAGCAGAGAAAGTACCCTATAGCTTAGCTTTTTTATAGGCTAGATTCAGCAATGAAGACGACGTCAGGTTTATGTGCTAGGCACAACTTGTTCAGCTATGGTTATGTTGGTTTAGAATGAATGCTCTGACAGTTCCAAGAGAGTATAATTATGGTGCTAAATTAAGTAAGAAGATCATCCAAAATAACACACAACAGTTCAAAAGTTCTATGATACTAACAAGCCTGTCCTAAAAGTAAATCAGCACGCATTTTATCACCAAGGTGAATATGAATCTAAAATTGTGAGAGTATTAGCATACCTACAAGATAACCAACAAGCATGTGATGAAAGTGAAGCAATTTATAACAAAGGGGAAAAACAGGTTGTTCCCAACAAGCATGTCATTAAATGAAGCTTCTACGTATCTAGAACAGTGAGGATGTAAAGCCAACCTTCCATGTTAAAATTACTTAATGCATAAACTAACACCATGGATAATGCCAAACAGTGGATTCCAAGAGAATTAAATAATCAGAAAACCTTAAAATAATACATGAAATTCTGAGATTTAAGAGAAATTATGAGAAGCAACAGTGTATGTTAGCATGAGTATAAGTGGATAAACAACAGCAATAATTGAATTGACTAGAAAAGCAGTTTAATGAAAGCAAAAAAGGGGGAATTAATACGGGTTACCTGGGGTTGGTGAAGCATAATCCATGTAGTCTTCTTCCGACACAAAGTTGGGATCAAGCTGACCTATTTGCTTTATAGATGACATACATATGAGCCCAATATTTAATAGATGGAATAGTGCTTCGATTATAAAATAAGCCAACATATATACAGGTAGCAAGGGGCTGGTTTATGGACCTCCGGGGCCACCCCTTGGAACACTGTAAGAACCAGCCCGCAGTTCTGGTTGGCAAGGGTCTCGCAGGTTATTCCAAATGACCCAAGGGAGTGGCCACTCACCCTAAGATTCAAAGATTGGCAGATAATTGGGTTTAACCCAAACTCTCTTATCCATCAAAACGTCATATTAATGTAAACACCGCTGCTAACCTGATAGAGGGCTGTATCCGACGGTTTATCCCATGTGACAAAACCAATGAGACCCGAGGTATGTTTACGGGTGAGATTGATCAGGGTTTGATCCCACGAGACAAATCCCGGGACAGCCCAAGGTAAAGGTAGCATTTTGGTGATGGAATCATGGAAAAACTAAACCAACACACAAAGAAGAACTATAGTACTGAAATGCATTCCGAAAATGTGAGATGGAGTTAGTAGATAAATCGGGACTGAATTAAACCCCTTATCTGTGGATACCACATCCCTACGGTTGTCTGGCCGCTACCAATTGAAACTAATTTCAACTGGTTTCCAATTTCTGCCCCACTCTAACACAAGTGCAAAGGAATACATGGCCTTTGAACTCAACAAACCCAACAGATGCGATATTATTATAATTACGAAATTTACTAAACATTATAGGTTCATATCAACTGTAATTTAAACCCGATCACCGCAGGAAAATAAAATCAAATGAAATAATATAAGAAAATATTAGATATTCAAAACAAAAACGCTAATAATTGTCTAGCAATGTTAAACTCATATAAAGTTTTTGAAATGTTTTTCTTTAGTTGTTATCTTGCTAGCATTAGCATTGTGGAATCATATATCTTATGTAACCTCAAAGACAAGTACATTAATTGCATGTCCACACGTGGATTCAAATGAAAATCTAACTTGCACTTTCACTTTCTCATGCAAAATGATTATAACACCCTATACTGTTGTTAGTGGTAGAAGTCTTTCAATGATCCAAGTGAAGAAGATATGAACTCAAAATGCTAGCTGCAATTTTTCCATACAAAATTTAATACATTCAGGCATTCAGAGTTGAATCTTCCGGACCGTAGGTTGGGTTCAGCGTGTTGTCCCGCGTGACCCAAAAATAGGACCCATGGGCTTAAAAACCCACCCCTGCTAGTTCTAGGGCGGTGAGATTCACCTCCCAAAGACTAGCAGGGGGTGGGTTTTTCGTCAGCTCCATGTGAAGCTTATATCAATCAACGAATCCAACAAAATGATACCAAGTGAAAATAACAAACACAGTATTAATACCACAAAAATTAAGAAAAAAATAAATTTAAAGGAGCTGGGTTTTTTGGGCAGTGAGTCTCCCACCAGTGTCCTGTCTGAGAGACCCAACCCACAATCAGTCTAGCAAGATTGGCTAAACTTAATAATCCAAACAACAATGCTAGACCTACCGCGGGTTGGATACCACAGGCAGTGTTGGTCTGCGAGAATTAGCAGAGCGAAGGCTTTTGGCCTATGAATACACCCCAAGGTCAGGCGGGCAGTGAGCCTAGCATTTTGCAAACAAAGATTCTAGACTGACCGAGGGCTAATCCCGCGGGTTTTCCCGCAAGAGACAAGCCCTTGGTAAGCCTAGAGTTTTCCATTTACCAAATTAATAACCCAAAACTCTTATCCATCAGAACATTATAATAACGGAAAAACAAAAAGAAACCATATAAAAAGTGACTAAGAGTTAGCAGACAAATCAGGACTGAATGAAACTCGTTATCTGTGGATACCAGATCCCTACGGTTGTCTGGCCGCTATCAATTGAAACACAAATCTCAACTGGTGTTCAATGTCTGCATTATTAGTATAAACAACTGCAAAGGTTACATAGCCTTCACACTCAACAAACCCAATAAATGCAATCTTCTAGCAACAAAATTTGGCACAATTTCTGTAGTTATATAGCATATAGATATACAAGGGCTCATATCAAGTGTAATTTTGACTCCATTACGGTGGGAAAATAAAATCAATATGAAATCCATCATAAAACAGAAGAATAAATATTCAAAAGATACCTAATACTTTTGAATCATAGATTTGCATACACTGCTAAAGGGGGTACCAAACTTACGTGCGAGGTTTACTACTATGATTCAAAAGATGGCACCTAATTCATATTATCTTCATCTCTTAATCAAGAGATAAAACAGATATAAAATTATTTTATGGTGCCCAACTAGATCCCTCTCTCTTTCTAGTCACTGGCATGATTCTTATAAACAGTAAAAAATCATAAAAATGTAACAAAATCAATCTGAAAACAAGAATCTTACAATTGAAGCTTCGAAGTGCATTTGATAAAATCAATATACCAAGAAATGGCCTCCTGAACGCCATTGGGTGTTCATGAATCAAATTGGACAAGAGATTCGGGTATGAAATACACAAAATAGTACCCACATCAGATCTTCTCCGAACTCCCACACTTTCTAATCACTATGAAGATCACACACAGAGCGAAAGGAAACAAACGAGGTTGGGTCATGGGGAAGAGAGAAGCACTGCTGAGTTAAAAATGGAGGCCGGAGGTTCTATTACACTTGTGATTCAATCCAGGGGAAATTAGGGCTCGCGCAAGTTTACTATTTCGCCCTCCTTAGTGGACTTTTCGGATGGGTATATCAGAATTAAGAGATTGAGAGGCCCATGATGCATGCCAACAAATGAGTGATTTTTTGGGGACCATGGTTTTTTTGGGACCATGATTTTATTTTGGGTAAAGACATTAGAAGTAAATTTAGGTCATTCCTTATCTAGATATTTATATTAATATCTTAATTACCCTCCTAATTAATTTTGGGTGATGATTAGTTAGTGTTAATAATAGTTAGTGTAATGATTAGTGAGATGATTAAGTTAAAGATAATTAGTGAGATTAAAAAATCAGATGGTTTTTTTTTAAAGAAGTAGAATTATTGAGAAAGTAAAGTTAGAGAATACGAAGAAGGAAAACATGAAAAACGAATTTTACCAACCACAACCGGAGGAAGGGTATTTGGGTACCCAGGTATGCTTCAAACTTAGATAATGTTGGTTGAATTGTTCCGAACTTTCAAAAAAAATAAAAAAATTTATGTAGATTTGGGCCAGTTCGGTTACCATATGTCAAGAACATGTAACCGAACACACCTGAAAGTGTAGTTCGGTTACGTTTTCCAAACACGCAGGTTACCGAACTCGCTCGTTAATGGAGGTTTTGGTTGTACAGTGTAATGTTCGGTTACCTAGGATAAAATGGTAAGTAACTGAACTTTGAACTTAACAATTTATTTGGGTACATCTTGTGTGTTCAGTTAGTTCACAAACTTCATCGCAACCAAGTTCCCAACCGAACTGCAGGTTAAAAGTAACCTAGTGTCAGAAGTTCGGTTGGTTCGCAAACTTCAACATATTTTGGGAATCAACCGAACTGGGCTTATATATGCAATTAGGCAAACGTTCGGTTACTACGAAATTTATTTCTTGGCGAATTAGGTAGAGTTCGGTTATGAAGTTTCAAAGGTAGAGTTCGGTTACAAAGAAAACTTAACATTTTTGCGAACGAACCGAACTTGTGGACTTCTCATTATTTTCGTAAACTAAAGTTCGGTGATATCCTTATTTTGCGAAGGAACCGAACTTATGGACTTGTGTTGTTCTATTACAAGGAGTTTGGTTAAAAGTATTTTTTTGCGGATCAACCGAATTCTGAGTTCGGTTAAGAAAAAATTAATTCGTGATAAACGAACTTTTCTATGAAAAAAAAAACCTCCATTAAACCTCTATACAACTTCCATTTTCAACTCATTTTAATGATTACTTCTCATTTATTCAACCAAAAACGAATTACAAGTAATGGGTTTGTGAGAATATCTTTGTTAATATTTTAAATTAAGCTATATATATATAATGGTGGTGGTGGTTGGTGGTGGTGGTAATTGGAGGTGGTGGTGGTAATCGGTGGTTGGTGGTGGTGATAATCGGAGGTGGTGGTGGTGGTAATGGGCGGTGGTGGGCGATGGTGGTGGTGGTGATAATCGGAGGTGGTGGTGGTGGTGGTAATCGGAGGTGGTGGTGGTGGTAATCAACGACGGTGGGAGGTGGTGGTGGGAGGAGGTGGTGGTTATATATATATGTATATATATATATAGGTGGTTATTGGGTTGGTTTTAAATTAAATTAGGTTAAGGATGGGTTAGCCATTTCAATGCTTTATAACTATAGGGAAGGTGGCCTAATAAAATCGTGGTCCCCTCAAAAAAACCATGGTCCCTAAAAAATCGTTCCAACAAATACTGTACAAGGTGGCCAGTAGAATCCTATTTTGAGTAGACGTGTCCAACGAACGGACCGATGTGAATTAGGGGTCACCCGTGTCCAAACCGTCAAAATTGCGGATTTGAAAAATACAACCGTATCCGGCCCAATCACTCGCGGATCAACGGGGTGATACGGGCCGGATACGGATTAACTGCGGATTTAGTCATGAAGGTGTGAAATTTGTGCAATTGAATGTTGGTCGTTGTATCTTCTCAGTTTAGGTTGTTGGGTCTTTGATATGTAGATATCAATGACTTACCCTTGTTTTCAATTTCGTCAGCAGTTAAAATAATGAGTCTAAGCCCTAATTAGCAATTCGGGATACGACAAATGTACGAAACGACAAACGTACGTGTATTATTCGGATTTGTACATATCAAATTTGGTCAAAACATCGGTCAACGTTTCGTAATTCGGTTGTAGTTCGGAACTGCATACATACTGTATAATTCGTTTTAGATATATGAATTCGGTAAGCAAAATTCGTTATACATATAATAAAAAAATAAGTATTTATAATCTTAAAATGACTAATATTTATAATCTTAAAATGACTAATATTTGCATATGCATATATATGTTTTAGGAAGGAAAAATAACATTTTAAGACGTGGGTGTGAGCTCTATGTTTTAAAAAGCATTATATGCAAAATATATGCAGCAATAAACAAAAACGAACGTTTGGAAAGGTGGCTAGAGAGGTATCATGCACCTGAGACCTCCCAGGTTCAAATCTGTTCACCGACATTTCATTTTTTAAAAGGAACTGAATAAAACCACTGAATAAAGTTATTCGTTTCAGCCAAATGACCTACTATGTATTTATTGTCTTACTAATTAACTTATCCAAAATGTTTGTGCCAGTCGCTTGTTGTCAAATTGATAATGCATATATGTTTCCATGAAATTTTCCCATTAACAATTTGATTAAACATCCTTTCAAATGATTATACGGTGGCATACAAGGTAATGACATAATAGTGTCACTATGTAGTAAAAATCAACGATCTCTTACTCATCATATTTATCATCACAGTAATATCTTACTTCAACGGTGTTAATGGTAATAATTAGAATCTAATATTAACGATTATTGGTTAATATCAATGGTCATAGTGTTAATTTTAAAGAGAACTTTTTTCTTTTGAAAGACAATTAGGATACGTTAAAGAAAAAGGATTTTGAGGTCTGCTGAACTAAGAGGTAATTAAGGTTTATTAATATGTATCTAGATTTCTAACAAAGTCTAATGTCCTTGTTATAAATTGAACTCATCAAAAAATTTAGTTTTTACAAGCTAGATCAGCTGACCAGATGGTTCGACTGATTACTTGTCAGCCGAACTTTTTTTTTCCGAAAATATACCTTATGGTTCGGCTGATAACGAAGGATGTTTTTTTTTTTTTGAAGAATTACCAGATGTTCAGCTGATAATTTGCCAGCTGAACCTAGGTATATTTTCAAAAAGCATAGGTTCGGCTAACAAGTTATCATCGCAACTTCACTCCGTGACTGACGAATTTAGGTTCGGCTGATTTGAAGATAATGTTAAACAGCCGAACTTAGTATGTTTTTGCACAAAGTGAAGTTCGGCTGTCCTTTTCATGCTTAATTATAAGCCGAACTTATCATCCGAACTTTACGCTGTAAATATCGTAACACCCTGGTGTTTCTACCCAAAATAAATTCTAGGCACTAAACACGATAATTTGGTGTTGATAATGATGAATTAGGGCTAAAAAATGATTGCAAACAAATAAGAAGACAAAGGTTTAACATGGTTCAGCAAGTGTTGCCTACATCCACGGATGAACAGAGAAATATTTTTATTGATTGAGGATTACAATAGTTTTCTCCGGGTTAGCTAACCTAAAATTCCATGTCCTTTGAGTTAGACTTTGGCCTCTATTTATAGGCAAAAACCCTAATCTGGTTCCATAATAAACCTAGATTTGTAGTTATCCAAAATAACCACCTGGATTTGTACTTATCCTTTAATATTTGTGTCTATCCTTGAAGATCCACATCTATCTTGAGAGATTCTTGTATATCCACATGATTTGAGTTTATCTTGAAAGATCTTTGTATATCTTCATAAGATTTGTATCTATCTTGGAAGATTCTTATCTATCTCCCAAGATTAGTGTCTATCCCAAAATGACTTCAATAATAAGTCATTTGGGCTTCTATAATAAGCTACACTGGGCTTCTATATTAAGCCATGTGGGTTTCCTCAATAAACCCACCGGTTTCAACAATAAACCGTATTGGAATTCCATAATAAGCCACGTGGGTTTCCTCAATAAACCCACCGGTTTCCACAATAAACCGTATTGGGCTTCCATAATAAGCCATGTGGGTTTCCGCAATAAACCCATCGGTTTCCACAATAAACCGTATTGGGCTTCCATAATAAGCCACGTAGGTTTCCGCAATAAACCCACCGGATTCATAATAAATCGTATTGGGCTTCCATAATAAGCCATGTGGGTTTCCTCAATAAACCCACCGGTTTCCACAATAAACCGTATTGGGCTTCCATAATAAGCCACGTGGGTTTCCTCAATAAACCCACCGGTTTCCACAATAAACCGTATTGGGCTTCCATAATAAGCCACGTGGGTTTCCTCAATAAACCCACCGGTTTCCACAATAAACCGTATTGTGCTTCCAAAATAAGCCACGTGGGTTTCCTCAATAAACCCACCGGTTTCCATAATAAACCGTATTGGGCTTCCATAATAATCCACTAGGGTTTCGTCAATAAACCCACCGGTTTCCACAATAAACCGTATTGGGCTTCCATAATAAGCCATGTGGGTTTCCTCAATAAACCCACCGGTTTCCACAATAAACTGTATTGGGCTTCCATAATAAGCCATGTGGGTTTCCTCAATAAACCCACCGGTTTCCACATAAACCGTATTGGGCTTCCATAGTAAGCCATGTGGGTTTCCTCAATAAACCCACCGGTTTCCACAATAAACCGTAATATCAAATAGCTTGTGCGGTACGCACGTACACTATTTTAATAGGGTACAAACATCGCTCCCTCTTAATTCTCAACTTGTTGATGGATTAAGAAAATCAAAAGAAGAACTAACTTTCACGGCTCGTTCAAATTCGCCATATGAAGTTGATCTGATAACCTTTCGTGGCCTTGGCCAGCTTGTTGTGTGGATTAAGAAAATGAAAAGAAGAACTAACCTTTGCGGCTCGTTCAAATTCTCCATATGTTGTTTATCCGATAACCTTTCGTGGCCTTGGCCCGCTTCTTGTGTGGACTAAGAAAATCAAAAGAAGAAATAACCTTCACGTCTCGTTCAAATTCGCCATATGTTGTTTATCCGATAACCTTTCGTGGCCTTGGCCAGCTTGTTGTGTGGATTAAGAAAATCAAAAGAAGAACTAACCTTCCCGGCTTGTTCAAATTCTCTATATGTTGTTTATTCGATAACCTTTCGTGGCCTTGGCCATCTTGTTGAAGAATTAAGAAGACAAAGGCTACATGAAACGACGACATGTACATAATTGCCTAAATGAATCATGGCACATTCTAGTGCATATCCGGCATGTTATGTCCTCTTGCTCTTCCGTTAGCTAACAAATGACATACGTGTTGGTCTTGTAAATCTTCCAACGTTTCTTTAGGATCTTGAATCCCACATTCATGCTTTCCTAGTCGTTCCGATCTTGCTTTGGAACATTTATTGTCATTTGCTCCATTGTTATTTGTAAGATATTGCTAGAACCATTCGACTTTGCATGACAATTCATTTCCTTGGTTTTTCTCTTTGATAAAAAAACGCTCCAATTTATCTTTTTAATAGAAAAATTATCAGGATTAAATAAATAACTCAACTTCGACTTTGAGAACATACCTCACTCGAATGCAAGTTGCTCCCGTAATTTTCTAGGCACACCGGTTGCCCATTTGTTCCCGTACTGGCTAAGATTTTGCCGACTGAACGCTCTTATGTATGCGAATAATGAATGTATGACAATCTCTGGTGTACAGGTCGACTGTCTCTAGATTTTCGTCATACATTTCCCTTCTTTCGCTCCACCTCGTTTACAAAACGCTTTTACTTTTTCTCATTTTGTTTCATCTTTTTATTGAAACATTTTTCTTTTGGCTTTTTCTTTACTAGAAAGACATTGTAGCTATTTCCGTGACAATCGAAATACTTCGTCTTTGTCTTCCTCTTTTATAGAAAGACGTTGCACGTATTTCTTTAATAAATACATGCAATCTGTAATATTTTTCTTTCGCTCCTTTCGCTCCATTTTAGCTTCAGCTTAATTATATTGAAACACTTTCTTTCGCCTTTCTCTTTATTAGAAAGACATCGCAACAATTTTCTTTATATTCAAATACCTTGTCTGTCTTTCTCTTTATTAGAAAGACATTGCAACTGTTCCTTTGATACCCAAAATACCTCGCCTTTGTCTTTCTCTTTTATAGAAAAACATTGCAACTATTTCCTTAATTATCAAATACTTCTTCTTTGTCTTTCTGTTCATTAAAAAGACATGTTGCACGTATTTCTTTAATAAATACATGCAAGCGTTTTTCATCTTAGTCGCCCCCATTACTTCCAATGATATTGAAAAGGATGCGTCCTATTGTTTGACTTCCTTAACCATGTTGGTTTTGATTGCATGTTAGGCGTCACTTTAGCCGCCCCCAATATCTGTAGAGATATTCCCGAATAGAAAAGACGCCCCCTTGTGAAGTAGGAACTAGATATATTATATCCGATACTCACTTGCTAGATGGATCTGGTCTTATGGTATCTTTTCCGTTGCCATCTTATTTCGGGGTTCATCGTGATTTTTCCTTTTGGAATCGCCCTCAAAATGTTGTTTTGGTGTGGCGTGTCCCTCGGTTCCGAACCCTTTCGCCGTACATGACAACTTTGCTTTCTTTGCTTATCTTCAATTGAT
Organism: Papaver somniferum; assembly: GCF_003573695.1. Classification (NCBI taxonomy): domain Eukaryota; kingdom Viridiplantae; phylum Streptophyta; class Magnoliopsida; order Ranunculales; family Papaveraceae; genus Papaver; species Papaver somniferum. The sequence goes on from NC_039366.1 coordinate 35,858,453, forward strand.
TATGTTGCTAACGAACCTTGAGCAATAAATCAAAAAAACTTTGAATTCGATCATGTTGCTATCCACGAACCTCGAACTCGGTCATATTGCTTCCCCAAGATCATACAAAAGTTTCTCGAATATAGAAATTTTTCCTACCATGCTGTAGGGATCGAAATACGATTCAAACGAGCCAAAAATCAATTAATTCAGACTTAAAACGAAGAAGTTATTGGCGAAACAAGATTTGCATGAAGCACGCGTGAAGAACAGACTAAGGCTACTGAGTCATGCTTTATTACACACATGATGGTTCGCACAGTTGGTCAAGAGTGTTGAACTCGAGCTGGTGGTCAGGCGTTCGAATCCCAACTAGCACGCATTTTTCATCTTTTTCCTGAACTCCAAGGTGGAACAGTTGGTTAAGGTCGCAGATATGGCAGCTTCGCTGGCTGATGAGCTGGCAGGTGACATGACGCCAGCGTGGCAAATGACTATGCACCGATGGTGACGTGGCTTCGATGACTGTTCCATGATGATGATGACGTGGTCAAACAGATGGTGACCACTTTGCTGACATGGCAGCTTATGATTGGTCCAGAGATACTGACGTGGCAGAAATATGCTGTCGTGTTGCCGCGCTGGCGTGGACCTCGAGTGATGTGTCACCAGGTGACGTGTCATGAACTTATTGTCTTATCACGTGCTGATGTGGCAAGAATGTGCTGATGTGGCAGGCCAGGTGTCACCAGGTGACGTGGCACGAAACTTGTTGTCTTATCACGTGCTGATGTGGCAAGAATGCGCTGACGTGGCAGGACTGGTGGCGTGGCGCTGAACTTGCTGTCGTATCACGTGCTGATGTGGCAAGCATGTGCTGACATGGTAGAATGGGCTGACGTGGTGGTCGGATGCTGACATGTTTGACACACTGATGTGGCAAGCATGTAATGACGTGGCGGCCGGATGCTGACGTGTCTGACACACCGATGTGGCCGACTATGCTGACGTGGCAGTATATGGGTGGACCGTTCTGCTGACATGGCAGTCTATGATTAGACCAATGCTGCTAACGTGGCAGTCGCTGCTGGCGTGTCACTGTATTGACGTGGCACGAAGTTGCTGTCGTGTCAGATGGTGACTGGACAGTCGTTGTTGATGTGGACACACGTGGCACTGATTAGTCAGCGCTTGAGAAGCACCTAATCGCTGGTGTACGGGAGGCTGGATGAAGATTAGGTTTTCGTAACGTTTTTTTCGCAACAGTTTGTCACGGTTTCTTCAACCCTTTCGCAACAGTTTCTTCAACCTCCGTGCGGTTTCTTCAACCCTTTCGCAACAGTTTCTGGAAACTTTCTGCAACTTTTATCGATCGCAACTTTCAGAAAACTTTTTGCAACTTTTTCCACAACGTTATTGAAACCCTAATTTTCAAAAACGTTTGGTAAAATATTACACACAATGGGGAACACGGTCGTTTACTCGTAATCCCCTTAGTCGGCGCCAATGGTTGTACCCAAAATAAATTCTAGGCACTAAACACGATGATTTGGTGTTGATAATGATGAATTAGGGCTAAAAAACGATTGCAAACAAATAAGAAGACAAAGGTTTAACGTGGTTCGGCAAGTGTTGCCTACATCCACGGAGGAACAGAGAAATATTTTTATTGATTGAGGATTACAATAGTTTTCTACGGGTTAGCTAACCTAAAATTCAATGTCCTTTGAGTTAGATTTTGGCCTCTATTTATAGGCAAAAAAACCCTAATCTGGTTCCATAATAACCCTAGATTAGTAATTATCCAAAATAACCACATGGATTTGTACTTATCCTTTAATATTTGTGTCTATCCTTGAAGATCCACGTCTATCTTGAGAGATTCTTGTATATCTTCACATGATTTGAGTTTATTTTGAAATATCTTTGTATATCTTCATAAGGTTTGTATCTATCTTGGAAGATTCTTATCTATCTCCCAAGATTTGTGTTTATCCCAAAATGACTTCTGCAATAAGTCATTTGGGCTTCTATAATAAGCTAGACAGGGGTTCTATATTAAGCCATGTGGGTTTCCTCAATAAACCCACCGGTTTCCACAATAAACCGTATTGGGCTTCCATAATAAGCCACGTGGGTTTCCTCAATAAACCCACCGGTTTCCACAATAAACCGTATTGGCCTTCCATAATAAGCCATGTGGGTTTCCTCAATAAACCCACCTGTTTCCACAATAAACCGCATTGGGCTTCCATAATATGCCATGTGGGTTTCCTCAATAAACCCACCGGTTCCACAATAAACTGTATTGGGCTTCCATAGTAAGCCATGTGGGTTTCCTCAATAAACCCACCGGTTTCCACAATCAACCCTAATATCAAATAGCTTGTGTGGTACGCACGTACACTATTTTAATATGGTACAAACACCTGGTTTTTTTAATTTAAACCTAATGTTTCAGTCAAACACTAGAAAATCAGACTTGGGTTTGTGGGAATTTCTTTGTACATAACCCTACTCGAATTAATATCTTCTTCTTCTTCGATTTGCGGATTAGAAGAACGATTTGAATAATTTAGAATTTTCGTGAAAATCAGTTTATTGTTGTGTTTAATCGACAATCAATGTCTTATGAATCAAGAATGATAATCAGATTTTCACAAAGAAGCCACGTTAAGAAGAGAAGATCAAGGAAATAAAACTGATAATGCGATAATTAAGTTTATAATTAAAAGTTTTTAAGTTAGATATCTAATTAATAAAAAAAAGAGTGCAAATATGTGCACCCCTCTAAATCCGGGGTGCACGTTCCTGCTCCCATGATAGGTCCACGTGTCATTGCTGGTTTCCGGTTTTTGTTTTAATCGGTTTCCTTTTTAAAATAAATTAAATAAATATAAGTTCTTAAACTTAATTCTATAATTAAAAACGTTTCCTTGCTCTCTCTGCTTCATCTCTTCCAATTTTAAAAGGTACATATCTAAAGAATAAAGTACCAACCATGATAATGGAAAATGGAAGAATAAATTGAATGTTTAGACTTCATTCACAAGTTCATCATCTACCGCTTCGTTTAAATTACATCATCATCGATAAATTGGTCAGAGTTGGAATAATTTTATGGTCCCAATAAATCAACATGACATAAGTCATGAATCTCTATATAATCTTCACCCTCTATTGTTCCGTCTCCTAAAAAAGACTCTAATGTCATCAGAAATATTTGATTGTTTATAATCAGATACTCGAGATTAGTTTGATGATTTATTTTAAACTCTAGTCATCGTGTTTTCATGAAGTTTGTGGATTGTGTTTTAGACCAAAATTAAAATTCTCTCTGGCTGAACTTCTTCGTCTTTTATCATACTATTATCTTAGGGTTAAAACTTGAAGGGGTTTCTTTCACGAGCCTTACTGATTCCAATAACAATGATAATTTCTACGAGGATTTGGTCACAGTCTAACCAACTTCAAATTCTAACTATGAAAATAGAAAACCCCTGATATATCAATATAATTCTCGAACGATGAATGAAAGACGAGGTTTGAATTTAATCGAAGACATCGCTAGAGATTTCAATTGAGTTGGGAGAGACGAGGCATCAGTTTCAAAGATATATATATATATATATATATTTCAGTTTGTAATTCTTAAAAAATTTATAAATATGAATATAAAAGGTAAGCGGAAAGTGAAGCGGTTTTGCGAGTTTTTTTCGACCGATGACCAGGGCTGGAATGTGCACCCCGGTATTAGAGAGACACACAAATTTGGACTCATAAAAAAATACTTTTGTGATTTATAGTATACAAGGATATTTAAGTAATTTATTACCCATAAGCCACCCAGTATGGCTCAAAATTTTTAAGCATGCATCAAAACAGGATTCAACTAGTATGGACGGGAGTATAAACAAATAACTCCATAGGTGCTTAAAAAATAAAAATAAAAAGAAAAAATGAAAGAAAAAAAAAACTCCATAAGTGTTATTTTTGAAAGCTAGAAATCCATGTTTAAGACAAGCTACACAATTTTGTCTCTGATTGAATGGAAGTTGACCGAAAATTGTTGCGTGTTCTGCGCGACACAGATAGTTTTGACGTCCGAAACATTTCACTTGGAAAATTAATTAAACCGCTGAAACCGTAGTTTTAAAATGTTTTGTCAGTTTTATTGGAACAAAACAATTAATTTGGGTTTGTCAATGGTCTGTTGAATCTGCAAATGATTAAATTGTTGATGCATCAATAATACACAAGAGTATGATAATGGCCGAGTGTGTTTTTCCTTCTTCGTACGGCTACACTCATTTAGACCCAAAATTAGATATCTTTTTATGAAATATTAATGCTTAAACCATGATATTTTGGCCATCTAATTCTATCCATCACACAATATAATCAGAAAAACAAAAACAAAAACAAAAATAGAAGATCAAGTAGCCATCCATTGGAAGCTACGGTCAGAAAAAATTAAGTAGCCATAAGACAAAAAGGTACGTTCCCCTATTAAAAAAAACTCATTTGACACTTTGTTTAAAGTAAAACCCTAACCCCTAAATCCGAAAAGAGTTCTTCATTTTCTATTAAGAACATAAACAGAAAGAAACAAAGATAGATATACATACTCATAGCGCGTTTGGATACACGTCTAGATGTAACTTTTTAACTTCTACGAGTCAAAAAGTTATAAGTCAGTTTGGGTGTAGAATTTTAAAACGACTTAAAGAAGCAGAAAAGTTCACTTTTTGTGAAGTAAAACATCATGGCTTCTGACTTCTTCTTCTGACTTCTACTTATGGAGAAGCACAAATCAGAAGCAGAATTGTATCCAAAGGTGCTATTATATGGGTATAGAGTATGAGCAACTTGAGAATTACGAATTATCAATCATATGCTAATATCATTTTAGAGTTACACATAATAAAATATGATACCATTTGTTATTGAGATACCCGTTTGACGGCTTAGAAATACACACCATAAGGCCAATTACGCATAACTTTATCAGGACATATACTGTAATATAAGGATACAAGTCAGGTACAATGATGAGGCATGTCTAAAACTTTAGACGGTCGAAAATTCGACTTCGAATTTTGCTACCCAGGTTACTTTTTTTTTGTTGTTATTGTAAATTAGGAATTCATTAAAGACTAACTTTCGGTGTTAGTAATAACATGAGCAAAGGTAGTAGAGCCATATTATCGGAGGTCTGATATTAGATTTATCCACGGATAAGAAAGAGTTAATACATGAGGTTGGGAAGCAGTCCCAATTCAAAATTCAAGATAAAAGATTTGCTTCTTTAGCTGATTCGTCCGCCACTTAGTTTGTTATTCTTAATATAAACTGAAAGTCCTGAAAGGTCGAACAAAATTCAACTAACTTCTTCGCCTCCTCCATAATAGCTATACTTCTCAAAAATATAGAATAATTTATTCCATTAAGATAGTCAAACAAAAGTTTACAGTCTCCTTCGGTTGAGAAGTTGCAAATGCTGAGTTTTTTTTTTGCCTTTGTGTGGATGATGTTGGTCATGCTCTTCCTTATATAAACACGCATGCATCATCTCTCAAAATTAGCGCAAATCCAGAAGATTCTGACTTAGATATCCAATTAGCATCAATGTTATTTTTTATTTTATAATCTCAGGTTACATCTATTAATTGTTTAGAATTTTTCGTATGTTCAAATGTTCTCTTTTCTTGGAAAGGTTTTATTTTTAGACTATAAATGCAAGTGTCTTTGGATAATCATCATGTTTTCCTTGAAAGACTTTATTTCATCTCTCTTTCCAAATAAACGATATTGGTCAGTGTTATTTCTATAGGTAAGGAGTTAGTAGGTTGCTGCATCTAGATATTACAAATGTACATAAATTTATCTAATGTGTTGATGAAATGGAGAAGGTTAGGTTGAAGAGCCCAAACTGATTAGCGAAGGTACAAAGAAATAACAAATATTCAACAGTTCCAGGTTCCTCCCATCTAAAAGAAAAGTTGCAAGAAATATCTGGAATGATGCCAAACATCCTACCATTAGTTGTAATCAATAACATTTTGTAAACACACATCAATAATTTGGTTCTTTGATAGACTTCAAGGTCCCAATTTTTTGTCCAAAACTGATCATGCATATTCAAGTTATTGATATTTAGATTGACTTCATTCGAATTATATCTTATATAAATTTAACTGAAAATTCTCCAGATAGTGTAATCAACCATCTTAACAAGAAAAATATTCTTCGATACTTTGCTTTTACCAGTAAATATATAGGTTTATATATATTAAGGATTTTGTTAACAATAAGGTTTGTGAACCCATGGTTGATTAGAGAAATTTTCCACTTCAGAGTGGCTGGACTAATAAGATCCTCCACAAGTGTTAAATGGTTAATAGTAGCATAATGAAAGAAACTAAATTGCTTTCTAGGTAAGGTATCTAGATATCCTCCCAAATATTTATATCTCTCCAATCTCCCACTTTTCAAATATTATTCTGGGCAATGAGAGTTGGATCTTTACAAATGCATTTCTTTCTTTAAGAACTATTCCTATAGGGTTTAACCTTTAATGTTGATGTAGTTCGAAAGTATAAAAAAATTTCCCAGAGAACATCATTTTCTTTGATGAGTCTCCTAACCACTTTAGTTAGATTATTATAATTTTCTTTATGAGCATATCTAAATCCCAAGCCCCCCCTTTGCATTAGTTTGCAGAGCTTGGACTAAACTTTGTCCACCAAATGTCCCTTTCAATAATGAAATGGCGAGGATAACAAGTACACCACAATATTTTCGATATCAACTTATGCAAGACACACCTTGTGTAATCTAATACAGATACAAACTGTCAAGGACAAATTACTTAAACAGGATATACATTTGGTAACGAAACTATGGAATCAAACCAAGTGTTTGATGAACGTACTAGTATTTACTTTAATTATAACGAAAAAGAAATGTAACAGAAGTAAAGTAAATCACACGACATACAAGATTCTAGTCCAGTTTTGAATACTTTCAAAATAAAGTCGCTACACAAATTGAGTACAACAACTTCGTATAGCAGAGACCTAATAAACACTTCTTCATTACTCTGTTTCTTATGTATCCCTTCATCTACAACCAAATTGGTTTTCACATGTGAATCCCAAGATAGGGCCCATTATCTCTAGTTTTTTTACCTGTTGGGAAGTCTTAAGCAACTCAACTTCTTTGGATCATAATCCGAAACAATAAAGGACAAACATGTTTCAGTAACCTCTTGAAATCTCCTAGACCAAAAAAGTTAATCAAATATAAGTTGATTACAAAGGTTTTTCCGTTTAATTAAGATCAAGATTATCGAAATAACTAATCTTAGTTCTCATACTTTATATCAGATTAGATCTCAAAGAGAAACACCTAGATATATATTGTTGATCTATACAACAAGCCTGATGTCAATTAAGGAAATATTCTCGTCTGATACTATAATGCTTTGCCTGTTGTGATGTCAACAAGCCTGAACCCTGAATTAGTAAATCAAGTGTGCACCAAGTTATCACAAAGATTATAATACCAAAAAGAAAATCTTCTAGCATTCAATCTTTATTCTTCAAAGTACCTGCACAAACAACTTGATTCCGTAAATGATCGATCATGCACACACACAGAACATAGTCTATTAACAATGAATAATTAAAAGTCATATTCAGATCTTAAATCCAAAGATCTGATCTGAAATCGTCAATTGTTGAACTAGTTCGAGTGACCCTATATCCAGTGACGGAGCCATATGGATACAAATGGGTGCACCATCTCCCACTTGTCTTCAAATTCTAGTATATTTTAGTGTAATTTTCTTGGGGATCCTAGAAATTCTAGGATTTTATGGGGGCAAACATGGGTGCTAACACTACAAAAAACCTGAGCATTGTCAACCAAGCCAGTTTGGTTGCCGAATATGAGTTTTTAGTTGCCAAACACATTGGCAACTAATGGTAGTTGCGGAGCCTAAGTTGCCGTATGGGGTGTTTCCAAATGTAAAGGCAATTACTAAAAATACATAGTTGCCATGGTTTCATTTGACAACTTATGTTAAATGAGCCAAATACGTTACTTAGTTAAATGCAATTAATTAAAACCACAAATTTTTGCAGTTGTTCTAGAGTTGCCAAACATATTAACAACATAGTCATCGTAGTTGTCAGTAACTTGCCACATAATATGGCAACTAAATTAAAATCTTGTTGTGGATTTATTTAGCAATTAATTTGGTGGTAGCCAAATACTATGGTTTCATAAGTTCAATAGGTATAGACAATTAAGTTGAAGTTGATTGATAGTTATCGAATCGTTAAACAATTAAATTTACTAGTTGGCATGTGGTTCCCAAATCATTCCACAACTGTGACGAAAACTAACATTTCATAATGTAATTATTTTGGTTGTATGCATGGATGATATTGTAATTAATATCGTAATTAATATCACAATTAATTATTATAATTAATATGGTAATAAATATCTTCATTTATCTTGTAATTAATATCGTAATTAAACTCAAATAATTATCATAATTAATATGGTAATGATAATATCGTAATTAACCTCATAATTAGTTAATTACCATTTTTGATCATATCCTAATTAATAATTTTTTTGTATAATGTATGCATCGACAAAACAAATTAATAAAATATGCATTTCATTTCCATAACCAAGAGTAAAAAGTCATAACACCTTACTACAGGATGCTTCAAAAAGCCATACTACACGTTATCATCCTCCCTACCCTAATATCCTAATACCAGAAAAAAAAGAAATAAAAAAAACATAAAACAAAATAAAATAGAAATTCATTCATCACTGGCTGGCCCACTCCGAACTGGGATCCTCCACGTCAGTCTTTCAAATAAAGAAAATCATTCATCATCCATGGCACCTTCCACATTTCGATCCTCCATATCAGGATAGTCACGGATGTAGTTTTCATCCTCTAGGTCATCATAGTCATCCTCATCATTTTGACCTTCTACATCAAGATCCTCATCTCGCCCACTGGCCTCTGCATCATCCTCCATTTCATCATCTGATACATCTGGTACAACCATGGAAGGATAATGTTTAGAAAAAAAACTATTAATTAGATCAGTAAGCCGACGTGTTTCTCTTCTCTGTAGAATGTTTTCTGTCTGTAGAGACTCAATTCTTTCATTCAACAATTGTATTTCTTTTTCCCTTAAATCAGCCAAACTCTTGTGAGTGTGAGAAGCTTTGCGACGACGTTTGTTAAGACTCCCACGTTGTTCATTATAGACAGTTTCATATATGTCAGATGGAGTTTTACTAGATTCTCCTCACAGTGTTGCTTCTTTCATGTCCTCCATTGTTTTTTACATAAATTACAGATAGCTATACATGATCATATACTGTTGCAGAGATATATTTAGACACAAAATTCAAAGTATATTTGTAGTATGTGTTACTTTCATCTCCTGACATTTCGGTGGTAATTTTTTAGAACCATGGGTTTCTGAAAACAAAATCACTGCATCACAAGGCTTGTTCTCCGCAATCTTTGAAGCAGCAAGCAGTTGCATACAAACCAAGTAAGTTAACACTACACGGTATACAAAACACGGATTCGGACCAACATTAGTAGATAAAGAATGAGATACAATTAATGCATACCAAATCATATTCTACGCTGGCAAAACTTCTGTTGCCCGCACTATGATTAATTTCCTTTGCTTTAGCAGCCGAAGTCCCTCTGTCTGATTTTTCTGTCATTTAAACTCCACCATCTGTTAGCTTAAGCAACTCTGCAGTGTATTCATAACATATATAGCTTGATATTTTAAACATTCTACACATACTACAGGAGGCTCTTTCATGGAAAGTCAAAACTTCATTTTATTTACGACAGTCTAAAACTAGGTATGCTACGCATATTTGACAATAGAAGAACATATAAGAAGTTCAAATGCATACCCTTGCGGAAAAGAACACACTCCTAACTAGAAACAATAAATTTTCAAAGAAGCAATGAAATTGTATAAGGGGTGTATCACTAGGTGACATAAACTTGCATATGCTATCTAATTTTATGGTTATAATGTATCCACAAGTAAATTCAGAATCTAACACATAAGCAATGATAGTTTGATGAAAAGATCACATGTAACTGAATGTATATACCTTGAAATATGGCATGTCGAAAGTCTTGCACATATATATCCAATCCTCTTTGTTAATCTCCAGTTCAGAGGGTGGTTCGGAGGCCAAAGCTACCTCGTGACTACTAAGGTTTTGAATATTTAGGTATGCTTTATGAATTTTGTGCCTATGCCTGTTATATGCATTCCTCATTATTTTCTTGATTGCTTCCTCTGGGTATTCTCCAGTGCGAGACTTGATTGTAAAGTAGTCCTGGTTGAGAAAAAACTGATTAGTTGGGAGTTATAATTGCCATTAAAACATCCGAATTATTGCTTTCACAAAAAATATTATTAAAATTGGAATAACACAGTGACTTCTAATACATACATAGAGATTTTTGATCACCCGCTGAATTTTTTTCAGGAGGAATATCATCAAATGCATCGTAATTCAAGGGACAGTTCTGACTTTGCCTAGTCCACATGCACACTGAATTGATTGCGACTTCGTTTTTATAACCACATAGTCTACCTTCATAGAGATCCAATTCAAGTATTTGTCTCCTGAATTTGGAAAGTTCCTTCATATAGCTGCGCCCTCTTTTTTCCTTAATGGTACAACTGTTTAATATTAAAAATGAACATATAAGTGAACTCGCGCAAAAAATGAACAGATGAGTTTGGATTTACTAGTGTCCATATGAATAGAAGATATTATGTGAATGAACCGTTTATTTTAGCATCTCAAGCACAACAGGTTTTCTATATCAATGATGTATATAATAAACAAAATGAAGTGGTTATAAAAACACAACCTCGTCGGTCTTTCAATATTCTAGAAATAGATTCGGATGGGGAGAATGAAACAGAAAGCTCGACTTCTAGTGAGGCATATCAAGAATGGCATTCAAGCTATTCGATAAAAGATCTTAGAGGAGAGCCACATCAGGATCGCAGTGACAGTTTTGTTTGGGATAGGAACGACGTTCCCCCAGAAACTATCAGTCGTGCTGCAGCAGCAGTAGCTTGTCGAAGCCAAGAAGATGAAGAGGAAAATGACACGGATGCCGTTTACACCTCTGATGACGAGGATGAGTATGAATTTGATGATAATAACAACCGCGATGATATGGAATTTTAATAGTGGTGAGCATTATTTATCGATCTAATAAAAGTTTTTCCCTGTGTGATGCTTAGATTGTATTGAATTTAAGTGTAATCTATGAGTTAGTTACTGAGTAATCCATATTTTGCAGGACCTGTCCGGTTATCAACTGCCAATGGCTTATAAAATGGACGGGTTTCTTCGTTTCTCTTACAAAATGGACGGTTAACAATTATTGTAATCTTTATTTCATAAAATCTCTGTGCCACTCTCCCCGGCCTTGTAGAAACCTCAATTGTTATTGCACTGTCTATAGTTCCCAGTTCACAAATGGTAGGAAAATATTGAACACTCGGGTGTCCTTCCTCATTTATGTGTGTAACGCAGTTCCGAGCTTGTATTCTGGCTATAAGCATCTGAATTCGAAGAATTGTTTTCAGTTAACTTAGATCAACTCATTTGCTTTGGTTAGCTCTCCTGACCTTCCTACTCCTGTTCCACTGTAAATTTCTTCTGTTGCTCGTTTACAGCCAGCTAATTTGGTCCCTTTCTTTCTTCTTTGTTTCTATTTTTTTTTGTTAAGGGTAGATGTTCATTTCCTTTCTCAAGATTTGTCTGGACCTATTTCGAGTTCATGTCTATTATTTGTAGGATACCTGTGGTTCTAGGCATTCATACCTCATGTGCAAACACTTTCTTCAACCTGTATTCTCGATCTTTCCGGATATGTTGGGTACAAGTCTATACTTTGTAAAATGTTGTCGTTTTAGCCTTGTAATTGGAAAGCTCACTCTGAACCGTTGTTAGCCCTTCCATTCTCTGCCCCTTCTTTTTCACTCGTCACATTTCTTCAATTTTTATTTTTTGATACAATCCATCAATCACCCTCATGCATCAGCAGCCACCACTATCAAAGAATCATCATGACAACCACTTAACGTCAACACAATGCTGCCAATATGGACTGACTTGACCACCTTGTATAATAAATGTAGGGCTCATCATCACTAGATAGAATCTGTCATTTTATTAATCAAGAGATTTAAGTTAATCACTAATTCCATTTCCGAACAATAATTCAACCAGAGTGTTGTAAGGATTTAAGTTACACATTTAACTGTGAAAACTTTTATAAATCCCATACCAAACAGTGACACCATCTTAACAGTTAAGGATTCTCGAAAGGAAGAGTAGTAGTTCAACTTCCTTAACTTAAATCACAATTTAATGTTTTCAAAAAGACTGATCAAGAATGAGTGTGATAGCGAATCAAGAACAAGTATTATAATTTAGCAAATTCTTATTTAATTAATGGAAACTCAATTCGGAGGATATTCTTACCCTTTCCCTTGTATTTTCTTTAATATAACTTTGTTTGCAACGAGTAATACTGTAGGTGACTTCTTGAAACAAGAGCAGAAAAACATCAAACTATTTTATTTATTTTTAAGCAAACTATTTACCGAAGAACGAGAAATATAACTGCAAAGGGCCTCAAACTTTTAATTTAAATGTCAACATGTGTTTTAACAATTAACATAATGTAGTTGGTGTATTTGGGTGCTCAAACCTTTCGCAATCACAGTTGCTGGATTTAGTTTCCGAAGTCTTAAGAAACTATGCAATCTGTTACTTGTGGAAGCTTAGTTGCCGAAGAGTTTGTAAACTAATGCATTATATGTAGTTGGAATATCTTTGTTGCTGAAGAGTTTGGAAACTAATGAAACCAATAGTTGCGATTGACGTGTTGTCAAACCATATAGGAACTAATAGTTGTCTTCGCCTAGTTCCTAAAGCATCAGGCTACTAGTATATTTCATGTAGTTGGCATATACTTGTTACTAAAGAATTCAGACACTAATAAAAATAATAGTTGCGGTCAAATTGTAGCTGAAGTACATAGGAACTACTAGTTTCCTTTGACTAGTTTCGGAATCTTGTGGAAACTAATTTTTTGGAACAGTTGCGAGATTTTAGTGGCCTTTGCTACGTTTTTTTGTAGTGTAATTTGGTTCGATCCCACCAAGGAAAAACTTTGGCTCCATCAATGTTTATATCAAAAGAGAAGGATCACATAATAAACAAACCAAATCTATCAAGGTTAGACTTCACCGTTAGTCAATCAAATCAATAATCAGAAATTACAGTAACAATACGAGTCTTAGTTTACCACCAACGGTACTACTAGAACTTCTTTGATCCCAAAAAAGTCTTTGAATGAAGCGAATATAAGAGATTACAACTAATTATAATACTCTCTTCTAGAACGAGTATTATAAGAACACACTAATAGGAATTCCCACACAAACGGTTAGTTCAATATGTCCAAGGAATTAGTTTGTAAAAACAACGCCTTCTAAATAGGCTGTCCTTCTGGACAATCTTGCACTAACTCATTTTTTTTTGGTGGGTCCGGATTGGCCCCGCGGAGGACGTCAAGGGGTGCTGTTTATGTGAGTGCTTTTAGGGCGGTTTTTTTTCAGACGTGTTTCTTTTTTGCGATCTATTAAGAATTTTTGTTGTAAAAATTACAAGCTTCACTATTTTGTTGCTTGGCAGTTTTTGTCTATGGTCGCATGACAAACTCAGTCGGGCTTCACTCTGATCAAATGTTCCTAATTCGATCGACACATCACAACAACAAAAAACTAGCGATAGTCATTTCATAAACAACAAAAATCTTAAGGGGAGCAAAAAAGTAAGCAATTTTTAAGCAATAGATGTGGTGCAGTCTCGCTTAAACAAAATAATTATAATCATTTAAGCCTGTTTGGGAACTAATAGATTATATTCTACCATATTTAGCGGACCAAGGATATTCTCTTTAATAGAGATTATTAATAATAATATATATATGGTCCCTTCTCCCACAAGGAGGGCAAGGAAGTTTTCCATAACCCAATATGGTATCATCCCTAATCTCGATCCTCTCTTTTCTTCTTCTTCTTCTCCATTAAACCTCCAACACAAAATCCATGACAGGTGATAAGAAAACTCTGCATCCGGCCTTTGCCGTAACCAACATCAAAACCCTGATTCCTATTCTTCTTGACATCAAACAAGATGAATACTCATCCTGGGTTTTTCTCTTCGAACTACATATACAAGCTCACGATCTCCTTTTTCTCATCAACGGATCCACACCACCAACAGGGATTGATGCAAATACCCTCAAACAACTCGACGCCCTATGCCACCAATGGATGTTCTCCACCATGGCCAAGGATCTCATGCTCACGGTTCTAAAATCTGGTAAAACCGCCAAAGAACTTTGGGATCATCTTCAAAAGTTGTTTCAAGATAACAAAGGTAATCGTGCTGCAACCCTTGAAAGTAAATTTGTCAATCTAAAGTTTGTTGACTGTGCTAGTGTCGATGATTACTGTGACAAACTCAAGTCGTTAGCGGATCGACTGACCGATCTCGATTTTCCCATGAATGACAAACGTTTGGTTATCCAACTTGTCAATGGTCTACCGGAGGAATACAACACTGTTGCTTCCTTCATACAACAGTCTATGCCCACCTATGATGCTGCTCGTTCACAACTACGCACTGAAGAAATACGACGTGCTCAACAAACCACCATGATATCTTCCACTGCCCTAGCAGCCACTGGAAACAATTCTTCTCAACGCCATCACCGAACTAGCAACGGAAAAAGACCTGTCAACCCTGCAAACTCCGGTCCTCTTCTGCCAACCCCAGGATACTCTCGCCAGCCCAGTGCACCTCGCCAGCCCAGTGCGCCACGCGGCCCAGTGTACCCAGCTAACCCAGCATCCTGGATGCCATACTGGGCTCAACCTCCATGCCCGTACCCAACTGCTCCACTTTGGCAGCCCACTGCACCACCTCGAGGCCCATCTGCTGGACGTCCTCGTCAAGCCCAGCAGCGACGCTCTTCAATTCTTGGACAGGCCCATGCGTGCGCTGTTCCTTCAGTTGAAACACTACAGCCCAGTGATTTTGCGGAAGCCTACAGTTCATTGAGCTTACAGCCACCATATGAAACGTTCTACATGGATACTGGTGTGACATCCCATACCACCGCGGATCCAGGTACGTTACATACTGTTTTCGACACTAGCAATGTTAAATCTATCTTGGTTGGCAACGGTAAATCTATTCCAGTTATGGCTAGTGGCACCCACTCTATAAACCTCTCGTCCCGACCTCTTCACCTCAACGATACCCTCGTAGTTCCTGATATTATCAAAAATCTTATTTCCGTTCGAAAGTTCACAACTGATAATCATGTGTCTGTTGAATTTGATCCTTATGGTTTTTCTGTGAAGGATTTGAATTCGAGGACGATCCTTCTTCGCTGTGATAGCTCTGGGGAACTTTATCCTCTCACAACTTCTGCCGTTCCCACTTCAAAATCATCTCAGTCTCCACCACTGTCTCTTACCGTCTGCTCTCATGATGTCTGGCACAGCCGTCTTGGTCATCCTGGACAAGCTATTTTAAATAATTTACGTTCCCACTCTTTAATTCAATGTAATAAACAACAGTCTACCAAACTTTGTCATTCTTGTCAAGTTAGTAAACATGTTCGTCTTCCTTTCTCTGACTCAAATTCTTTCACTTCTGCTCCATTTGATATTATTCATAGTGATTTATGGACTTGTCCTATACATATTGATACTGGTTTTCGCTATTATCTTATTTTGTTGGATGACTATACTAATTATCTATGGGTGTATCCCTTGAAGCTCAAATCTCAGGTCCACTTCAAATTCTTGGAGTTTCGGTCCTTTGTCAACACTCAATTTGAGCGATATATCAAATGTTTTCAATCCGATATGGGACGTGAATTTGATAACTCTTCTTTTTATGATTTTTCTAAGAACTCTGGTTTAGTCTTTCGTTTCTCCTGTCCTCACACCTCATCTCAAAATGGGAAAGCGGAGCGTATGATTCGTCGTGTTAACGACATCACCCGCACTCTCATGTCCCATGCCTCTATCCCATACAAATATTGGGCCGATTCACTCCATATGGCCGTCTATCTCCATAACATCCTCCCTTCCGTCGTGCTTCACTTCGCCTCACCGGTGTCAATTCTCTATCAACGCCAACCGACGTATGATCACCTACGTACGTTTGGTTGCCTTTGTTATCCTAATTTTTCCGCCACCACTCCTCACAAGCTTTCCCCTCGGTCCTCTAGATGTGTTTTCCTTGGTTTCTCTCCTCATCATCGTGGCTATCGTTGCCTTGACCTAGACACTAACAAAATTATCTTGTCTCGCCATGTAACGTTTGATGAAAACGTTTTTCCCTTCCGCACTTCTTCCGACCATCGCTCTCACAACCTCGAACCATCTACCCAATACATTTCTCCTCATTTTCCACTCCCACTGGCTTACCCATCTCCTCCTTCTACCCAACCGTCGTCTCACCACCTCTACACTCCACCTCACCGCCGTCCACGGCGACCTTCTTGCGCTGTCCCATCTCCACCCATCTCCTGTTCTCCCTCTACCTGTCCGGCTCTCCCACACACGGACACATTACCCAGCAACTCTGATTCCCCTGCTCAGCCCAGCGTTTCCCCCTCTTCTGCCAGGCCCATTTCTTCTCCCTCTCTTACCCAGCCCAACTCACCTAACTCTGCGTCTCAGCCCAGCTCTTCTCACTCTGCTGTTCCGCCGTCTTCACCCGCTCCGGCCCAAGCAGCAATCCCAAACAACTCATCCCATCCCTTAACTCCCCCTCAAACCCAGCAGTACCTTCCCTGTCCGACAACAACTCCCCCCTCCCTCCCCCCCGAGCAACACTCCTGCTGCTCCCTCTCGCCCTGCCACTCGGGCCTCTCATGGGATTTTCCGTCCCTCCAACAAGCTCAATCTCCACGTTCAAACCAGAAACCACATCTCCACCCTCCCCAAATCTCACCTATATGCTCTTAGGGACCCAAACTGGAAGAAAGCCATGATAGATGAATATATTGCAATGTTGAAAACTCACACTTGGGATCTAGTGCCGAGACCTCTTGGTGCTCATATCATTCGCTCCATGTGGCTATTCCGTCACAAGTTTCATGCAGATGGCACTTTGGAACGTCACAAAGCCCGCCTTGTCGCTAACGGTAAATCACAACAAGTTGTTGTTGATTGCTTTGAGACGTTTAGTCCGGTTGTTAAGCCCGCAACTATCCGCACAGTTCTCACCATCGCTACCTCCAGATCTTGGCCCATTCACCAATTGGACGTCAAGAATGCCTTTCTTCATGGGGATCTTACTGAGACGGTTTATATGCACCAACCTCCGGGATTTGTTGATCCTACTCACCCGAATTATGTTTGCCGCCTTCGTACATCTATTTATGGTCTCAAACAGGCACCTCGGGCATGGTTTCAGCGGTTTGCGACTTTCATAACTCAATGTGGTTTTCAGGGTAGTGTATGTGATCCATCTCTATTTATTTATCGGTCAGGACAGGACACGGCATACTTATTACTGTACGTTGATGATATCATACTCACTGCCTCTACTGATCTTCTTCTCACCCGTTTTATTGACATGATGAAACAAGAGTTCTGTATGACTGACCTTGGCTCCTTACATCATTTTTTGGGAATCACTGCTTCTCGGTCATCCTCCGGGTTGTTTTTGTCTCAGTCACTCTATACGAAGGACATCATTTCTCGTGCATCCATGACTGTCTGCAATCCAGTGGCCACTCCGGTCGAAACCAACTCCAAGCTTAGCGCTACCTCTGGACCAGCTCTTAAGGATCCTACTCTATACCGAAGTTTGGCTGGGGCTTTACAGTATCTTAGTTTTACTCGTCCGGACATATCTTACGCCGTTCAACAGGTATGTTTATTCATGCACGACCCTAGAGAACCTCATATGCAGGCGCTTCGGCGTATACTTCGGTACCTCCAGGGCACTATCGACCATGGGTTATTTTTATCTGTATCCACCATTTCTGGCATCCATGCATACTCTGATGCTGATTGGGCGGGCTGTCCTGATTCACGACGATCTACCTCTGGTTTCTGCATTTTTTTGGGTGACAACCTTGTTTCTTGGTCTTCCAAACGTCAGGCGACTGTCTCCCGCTCCAGTGCTGAAGCTGAATATCGGGGTGTGGCTAATGCCGTGGCCGAGACGACTTGGCTCCGGAATTTACTTCTTGAGCTACATATACCACTACGACGGGCTACTATCGTTTATTGTGACAATGTGAGTGCTGTCTACATGTCGGGTGATCCGGTTCAACATCAACGCACCAAACATGTGGAAATCGACATTCATTTTGTTCGTGAACGCGTCCGTATTGGGGACATTCGGGTGCTACACATTCCATCCGAAAATCAGTACGCTGATATTTTCACGAAGGGTCTTCCTAGACAATTATTTCTTCGTTTTCGTACTAGTCTTAGTGTTTGTTCCTCTCCCGCTAAGACTAAGGGGGTGTAATAGATTATATTCTACCATATTTAGCGGACCAAGGATATTTTCTTTAATAGAGATTATTAATAATAATATATATATGGTCCCTTCTCCCACAAGGAGGGCAAGGAAGTTTTCCATAACCCAATAGGAACCATTTACATATAATCAGGAAGCAGTTGCAGCAAACGTAGACACGGTAGATATATATCTATAAAACAACAGCTGGAAAATTAATAGATTACGGCAACTTTTTTGTCAGAATCAAGTTAACTACCTAGTATTATACATAAGAATTCCTGATCAGTCCGACTCTAATGGATAGGGGGGACAGTTCACTGGTTGTAGGCAGCACTCAATACCAGATTCAAACTCAACAAGTCTTTAGAAAGTTAACGTAAAAGCCTTGGCATGTAAAAAGACTATTAAGTTATTGCTAAATTTGTAGGAAATAAAAAGGAGAACCATCTTGATCTGTCACTTTGGTTCTCCAAAATGATGAAACTATTGTTTAACAATAACATGGGATATGGACAAGTTTAATATCAGGATTCTTAGGAGTGTGTCCTACTAAAGAAAGTAACATTGTATGTCAGATACCCAAACACAGTGAGGGGGTAAACTCAGTGTTTAGAGGATACGTAAGCAGACAATGCGGTTAATCGCTGTAAGTAAATTTCTTGAATGTCAAGCAATTATTAAGTTCCAGCTTCCAAATCGAGTATTCACTACTACAATCGAGTAACTTACAATAGGATGGATCAAACATTGTTATCGCTAGAATTATAAAAGAAAAATGGGAGCAAGCACCAAAAAAGAAGATGAGACATTCACCTAAACTAATTGAGGACGTCTGGACGTGTAAGTAAAACGAAAAGCAACAATGATCTTACTTGTTTCGGATGATTAACAATATCTTTTAATTAGCATCTCTTAGTCAGCTGGTTTGGATAGTTCAGTGGCTTGTAACATTAATTAGTTGCGACCAAAATCTTCCTTGCCTTTGGTTGTAGGTGTCGGCACATATTTGTGGCCAAAATCTTTCGAATCGGCTTGTGACAAATATTTTTCTAAATCTTTCAAATAAATAACATCAGTCTCTCCCAAATATTTCAAAGAAACAAGGCTCTGGCAGTAAGGAACTGCCTCAATGTATACAAGCGAATCCACAATCTTAGCATTGTTATCCCAGAGTTTGCTTAGGGTTGAAGTTTTAGGGTCATAGCAATAGAGTCTTATGGGGCTTTCATACCAAAATAGTACTTCAGCGTTCCTTGTGATTGTGAACGGCCTAAAATTTAAATAATTGTCCTGGTGCCGTATACTAAACTCCTTAATCCAGCATGACGAACTTTCGTTGTGGTTACTTTCTTTCCGATTATACTCTTTTGTGGCGTAACTAGTACCGCGACCATCGTCAAACTGTTTCTCTTGTACACCCATATGTCGGTGCTGTAAACCCGAGAAGCTGTATAATGTGTATAAGCCAGGTACAAATTATCATTCCCTCCAAGCAACTTACGTCGAGAAAGGTAGTAACCATTTTCGAGTTCAAACTCTTCAGAACGTGGCAACCGGATCGAATGGAACTTCTCATCTTCCAAATGAAAGACCACAACCTCACATTCTTCTACCTTTCGACCACTTTGGTGGTAACCATGTTTGTTTCCTTATTAATAACGGTTTCCAAAACAATTTGCGACTTTGTTACACACGCTTCAAGATAAATGGACACCACTACTCCCAGTTGTTAGCCAAGCCAATGACATAGGCCACAGGGTATCAAACATTGTAATCCAACTGAGGTACTTATAATTGAGATTAGCGTAACTGGTTTATAGGGAAGATAATTAATAGATCAAACATTGTTATTATTAGAAGTATAAAAAAAAAGAGAGCATGAACCTAAACTACTACTTGTTGTGGATGATTAACGATTCTTCGATCTAAGCATTTCTTGGTCTGGCTGTTTTTTTTCTTTTCAAAAACATATTTTCTCCTTCTGCTAACCCTCCTCGTCTTCGGTTGAAGGTATTGGTGTATATTTACAACCCATAACATCATTTTTGCCAAAATCTTTCTGTGACAAATGCTTCTCTAAATCTTTCAAATAAGTAAGACCACTCTCTCCCAGATCTTTCAAAGAAACAAGGCTTTGTGTGTGAGGAACTGCCTCAATGTTTTCAATAGAATCCATACCCTTAGCATTCTCATCCCAAAGATTATTTATGTTTAAGTTTTAGTGTCATAACAATACAGTCTTGGGCGAGAAGGCATGCAGCGGTTGTACCAAAACAGTACTTCACTGTTCTTTGTGATTGCAAATGGACTAGTATATGAAAAACCGTCCTTATGTTGTATACTAAACTCCTTAATCCAGCATGACGAACTAGTACCTTCATCGTTGATATTGTTACTCTTGTATACCCATATTTCAGTGTCAGCGTGAGAAAATGTATAGTTTGTATAAGCCAGATACAAATTATATATTATTCCCTCCAAGCAACTTACGTCGAGAAAGGAGGAAACCGTTTTCATATACAAAATCTTCTGAAAGTGGCAATGGGACCGAGTGGAACTTCTCACCTTCCAAATCAAAGGCCACGATCTCATATTCCTCTAATTCGCGATCACTTTGGTGCAACCAGTAAAGTGCTCCATTTGCATAGATACCTGTAGAATGTTCGAAAGTGTAAAGGTCGATAAATCCAACGAATCTCCATCCCCTTCCAACAGTGTACACATGAACATATCCCTTTTGTTCCTCCTGACAATAATATATTGTAGCAACCTTGTACTTACTAGTTGAAGGACAATAGCCAAATCCACTAGCTGCTAAACGACCATTGATACTCAGCGTGCTCGACACATCCCGATGCAATTCTAAGTAATTAAACTCCGGAAGAAGAATAGATTCTCCGGTTAACGGATTGCAGATTAGAAAAGGATCTACACCTTCAACATCTGTAATATATTCGCCAAAACAAGCCAAACCATTGCAACACCCTACGATATCCGTGCTCGGGGAAGATTTCGTAATATATCTCCCGTGTTGTATCTTCGAAAGTGTC
Source organism: Papaver somniferum (assembly GCF_003573695.1). NCBI lineage: Eukaryota > Viridiplantae > Streptophyta > Magnoliopsida > Ranunculales > Papaveraceae > Papaver > Papaver somniferum. The sequence continues at coordinate 35,880,166 of NC_039366.1, forward strand.
TTGTTAGTGTAGTAGTGGTTTATGTTTGCATGATCATAATTAATGTTGGAAAAATACGTGAATAAAAATTAATAATAAAACGGTTTTTCCAAAAATAAAAACACCTTCCAAATTTATCTCTTAGTTTTTACGGGATAAGTTCACCTAATATATTTTGGATTTGGGTTAGGGTTTAAAAAAATAAAAATAAGAACCTCTTTTTTTTATTATTTTCTGTCATACATTGAGAATTACTTCTTCGTCTTCTACGTTTTGATACGAGGGTTTTAGTACTTTTCATGTGTTTTCCGCTGCCAAGTTCTAGATAGAATAAGGTTTGAGATAGTTGTATCTTGGAGGAAGATGTCCAGTAGGGCTATAGCAACATCCTTTTTTGGAGTGTAGCAGCGCATTCTTGTCTTATGGACAGTATGTTGAACATGCGCCTCAATCCACCATTACAAGTTTCTTCTTTTTATGGTGTTTAGCAGGATGTTCAAGCCTTCAAGACATCAACAGTTAACTAAAGGAGAAGACACAAAAAATCAGATAAGTGCCTCTTATATTATTTAGTTGTTTGATCAATTTTAATTGTTATTCCCCAACAATCTTAAGACAAGAAATTATCATAGAATAATATTAGGAAATAATATAGGAGACTATAATTAGGAGATATAATTTAGGTTAGTTGGAGTTATACTTCATCAGAGTTCTAGAAGAGTTCTATTTAGAGTTTGGTTTATGTTAGGAAAGTGTCTATGTTTAGAGTTTGATCTTAGTTAGGAAAGTGCCTTGAGTGGTCGTCAAGTTTGTGAACAATATAAATAGGCTGTTGAGCCATGAAAGTTGACATACCGAATCATTCTCAATGTAGTCTATTGCTTCCGCGCGTTTATGCTCTCCTCTCTCTTGCTCGATCCTTAACATGGTATCAGAGCAAGGTGAGAGGAAGAGAGGAGAAGGAGAAAAAGATATAGAATTTCTATTGTTTTTCATTTTAGGGTTATCAAAAAAAATAAAATAATAACAATAATAAAATAAAATAAAATAAAATAAAATAAAAATAGTTGTTTGGTTGCTGTTTGCGTGAAGAAGAAAGAAGTTGAAGGTTTGTCAAGCCTTGTTGTTGTTGCTGAAGTGTTCGTTGGTAATTGAATCACGTCTGTAAGTTCAATATGTCAAAGCTGGGATGTTAATTAAGTGCTAAGGTCATCGCCGGTAAAACATTGGTTTAGGCGAGTTCGTTGATGCTGGAAAAGTTTGAGCCTGAGTTGATGTGTTTATGGTCAATGCTCATCTTCATGGAGCATGGCAGCGATGGGGACGATGAGTGATTGGAAGTGATACCACAACCGATGACTGATGGAGCTGAAGATGACAGCAATAGAAGATAGTTTCACTATTACCATTGGAGGTGAATAAAACTGAGAGATACTCGACGTTGTGAAGGCTTGGTGTTATCGATCATGAATCTGTGATGTTGCTGATAACCATGGTCGATCATGGTGGTGATTACAGAAAAGATCTCAAGCTGGTGATGAAACTCGATAGAAGAGAAGATGATGTTGCTGCCAGCGAGATGCTGAGATTCGAATTGTTTTGAGTTGTTGGTGATTCTCGTTGATGTTGCCGAAGAGGAACAGATGATAGGTGCTTAGATATGCTATGGATTTCTTGAGTACGCCATGAGCTTGCTGCTGGTGGTGATCGTGATGGTGAATATAGAGAAAGAGTTTGAGCTGGTGACGAAAACTTGATGGAAGAGCAGCTGCTGTAGGAGTCGTATTGGGAGACAGAGTATTGCTGATTGTGGTGATGATCATGATGACGATGGAATTGAGAAAGATGGGTTGCTACTATTAATGGTGAACCTAGTGGCAACTCCAAGAGATGCTTATGGTGGCAGTGAGGATGACAAAGGAATACTTGATACGTCTCTTTGGTGCCATGGATAAGAGCCATCGGTGATTGAGGCTACGATGGAAGGAAAGGAAACAGGGACGGTATGGTGCGTATGGAGATGGGAGTGTGCTGATGGCCATTTGCAGTCGATCTAGAGAAGAAAACAGAGATGTTGATCGGTATTTAGAAGTTGATGGGTATGAGTTATGGAGGCGGCGTTTGCTGGAGATTTGGGGTTTCACAATCCTAAGATCAGCCAATATTATTGCTTGCCGAAAAAAAAAAGAACAATCACAGTAATGAACTGTTACAGAAGCGTAACTAAATAACTGTTACAGTTGAACAATAACAGAAGTGTGATAAAAGAAAGGGTCACAGTTTGTGACAGTAGGTGTGACAAAAGAATTGTGACGGTGCAAAAGTGTGACAGTTTGTGGCATAGACGTTGCAGAAAGCAGAATTGATGTTAGTTATTGCTTGTGGCAGAAACGTAACAAGAGAAAGATTGTGAGAGAATCTTTAAGAACAAAGAAGTGTGAAGGTTTCGCAACAATAGCGTGACTGGAAGAAGAAAAGAATAAACAACATTCATGTTGTGAAGAAAAAAAAAACAATCACCAAGAGGTGATGAGAAAAATAACAACAATAGTAGGTTAAAATCCTATGAGTTGTCGAGAGAGTACAAAAAGTATTCCATCGAAGAAACCAAGAAACCAAGAGTACAAGAAGTATTCTACGAAGAAGATGGGACCGCAATGTCCTTAAACTTCCATCGGGACTGTAATGTCCTTAAACTTATGAAGGGGACCGTAATGTCCTTAAACTACGAAAAGGACCGAAATGTCCCTAAACTACGAAGATGGGACCGTAATGTCCTTAAACTTCCATTGGGACCGTAATGTCCTTAAACTTCCGAAGGGGACCGAAACGTCCTTAAACTACGAAGAGGACCGAAATGTCCCTAAACTACGAAGATGAGACCGTAATGTCCTTAAACTTCCATTGGGACCGTAATGTCCTTAAACTACGAAGAGGACCGAAATGTCCCTAAACTACGAAGAGGACCGTAATGTCCCTAAACTTCCGAAGGGGACCGAAACGTCCTTAAACTACGAAGAGGACCGAAAGATGTCCCTAAACTACGAAGAGGACCGTAATGTCCTTAAACTTCCGAAGAGGACCGAAAGATTTTCTTAAACTACGAAGAGGACCGAAAAGTCCTTTCTTTAACTACGATCTGAAGATTTTTTTTTTTTCGCAAAAGCGTTGAAAAAAAAAGAAGAAAAATTTCTTTTGTCCAAGATGGGCATTCGTGATCTACATGCTCCATCTTGAGGGAGGGTATTAGGAAATAATATAGGAGACTATAATTAGGAGATATAATTTAGGTTAGTTGGAGTTATACTTCATGAGAGTTTTAGAAGAGTTCTATTTAGAGTTTGGTTTATGTTAGGAAAGTGTCTATGTTTAGAGTTTGATCTTAGTTAGGAAAGTGCCTTGAGTGGTCGTCAAGTTTGTGAACAATATAAATAGGCTGTTGAGCCATGAAACTTGACATACCGAATCATTCTCAATGTAGTCTATTGCTTCCGCGCGTTTATGATCTCCTCTCTCTTGATTGATCCTTAACAAATAACAATTAAGAAATAATCAAATAGGGTTAGATTTGAGTTGTATCAGTTTCTTACGGTGAATGTTTTGTCTCTTTACTATTGTGGTCGTCATGAAACTGTACCTGGTTAGTGTGTGCTTTGTTAATAGATTTCGTGGGGTATATGGTATTTATATATCCTCAAATATGCGGGACATGGTGTACCATGGTTTTTGATCATCTTTTAGTTCTTTGTTTATACAAAACTTTAGACGTGTTAATTGGCAAAGTGAAAACCAAGTTTTCAGCCTTCGCATATAACTATTTGACATATCGCCAATGAGAAATTTCTAAGATTCCAATTTGCAACCATAAAAATTGATTTGTATTAGTTGATTGGTTTGTCATAAGTGAATTTCTCATCAATTTCATGATCTTATCAGGTGTTCGTTTTTGGGTCAGCATAAAGCTACAACATATATGGTACCTTCACAAGTGCATCAACACGACTTGGTACCTGGGAGAAAGAGATGACAGCAACAAGCTATCATCTGGTCTATTTCCTACACAAGGGTATCGATGTTCCGACGTGCTAAGGAGCTGACAAGTGAGTACTGGAATTAATTGGCGTTTTGAGCAAGGAATAAGTCCTTGTGCTATTTTCATTACGAATTTACTGAGGTACAACCTTTATGGTCATTCAACTGCCATAATCGAAGTCAGGAATAGTGGTCATCCGGCCTGGTACATATACAACAACATAATTATACCGGCATGTATGATGCATTCGGTTACTTGAAGGACGGTAGTTCTTTCCCACCTGCACAATTACGGATTAGTTGAAGCTGCGAAGTTTATCCTATATAGGTCATCATAGAAGCCACAGATGTTTGTTGTCTTCTGCCTCTGCTCCATTCTGCTACAGTGGTAATCCCCCAGGGAAGGAGATCTCCACCTCCACGACGTCGTAGCATCACACCTCGACGAGGCCGTAGCTTTAGCAGGTCTCCACCTCCATATCGTCATGCTCGTCGTGACTCACCTTATTCAAATAGAGATCGACAAGAGCGGAGCAGGAGCTGAAGCCGGTTGCCTTTATATTTTGGTGTCGAGTAGACAAAGAAGCTGCGACGAACAGGGACGTTTTCCCAGGCTACGAGCTATTGTTCATTTAAAGGGAGAGGTCATTCCCTAGTAAGGAATTCGAATTTGCAAGTAATGGTAAAAATCCAGGTCTCCCCGTGAGAATGGTTGGGTTGTTCCTCCATCAGAGACTAATATGTTCGACAATGGAAGTAGTCATGAAATACTACCTAGAAAGATATATCTTAAACTTTCCAGGTCGTGGGATTCCTGCACAGTTAGAAGTATTCCAGAGTGGACCATCTACTCCAAGGGGACTCCTTCCCTTTCATTTAAACGGGACTACTACAGTCTAGATATTGCAATTAGCACATAGTTTGGCAGGGGTTCTTAGGAGGAGAGACATATATCTTACCAAGTCAAGAGATGTACTAAAAATCCAGAATTATCCTTATGAATGTGTTGAATGATTTCAGCTAGAAGTTTCCAAGTTAAATTCGTGACTTGAACTTGAAGATCTGTGCTGGGTGGCAATCAAGGAGATAAGAACCATGCAAGGGATAGTGTATTACTGGGACTTTGGGAGCATCTACTGAAGAAAGTGATGTGGATCATATTGTTGAGTTTGAAATGTATCCACTAATCACGTTAATAGTTGGTGGATCTTGCATATTGTTAACTTCCATATCGGATATCTACAGCCTACAGGGAAACAATTTTTATGCAAACAACGAGGCGATGGATGCATGAATTGGAACTCTAGGTTGTGCCAACAACAGTGCGTTCTCCATCAACAAAAGCATGTGCGACCGTACTGTATGGTGCGGTACTAGTAAGTATTATAAAATTCATATCCTTTGAGAATCATGCAAAAGTACTAAGGAACTCGACGGTATGAGCAAGTTAATATGCGGTTTCATATTCATGAAAAGGGGATGAGCGTCATCTCATCACGAGTATTTGTTGTCGATCTGCACTTACACAAAGCAAGAGTTAAGTCTTAAATAACTCTTAAGAGAAGTATTTAAGTGTGGGGGATGAGATCTATGATTGATCTTTTAATTAGTACACCTTATTTATGAGATGTTTTGGAGTTAGCAATATTATGTGAGGGTGTCGATTTTGCAAGAGGAACCTAGAAATTTCCCCTAGAAAACCATTTTGATTCTTTTTGTAATTACGAAGAAGCTAGGAAGTCAGTATTGAGATTGACTTGGAGGGTCTATTATTGAAGTCGAATCTTAGACTAATATAGACATTTCATAAACTCTTGCAAAATGAGTTATGGAAATTAGTATCGAGATGTGGTTATGGACCATTTTAGGCAGTGGTGTCTAGAGAAAAGAAGTAATATGGATATTACGTTGGCTTGTTTTCAATATTTAGTAAAATCATATTACCATGTGTGTTTATTGGGTGTCACTCTGTAATGATACATAAGTAGACGTTGTGGTAGTATTCTAAAAGGTTAATCAAATGTGGGACAAACTACAAGGTTTGGAGAAAATGAAGTATACCTGATGCAGCCTGATTTTACATATAAATGTATACGCTTAAAGATACTGATCTTATAGACTGCCTTTATTATGATATATCTTGTGATAACATAAACATGTTTTACATCTACTAATAAATAAGTGTATTAAGATTTGAGAGGAAACTAATATGTTGTTGACGTGGTCTAAAGGATTACTAGGTAACCAAAAGAACTTTTGAGGATATAGTTTCTGTCTAACGTGTTTAGTACGTGTTGTAAAACAGATGTGTATATCCGCATTTACCCTGGGAAATCACAAGGATTCTCTGACTAAAGGATCAGAGATTGGAATGCATGAGGTACATATTTTAATTTCAAATATGTGATTTATATTGCACTAACCTTAATCTTGAGGAAGATGTAAAGAATGTACTACTAAATAGTACATGTATTTTTTATATGCTTTACAACCACATATGAAATATGTGATATTTACGATTTGACTGAAAAAGGCCAAGTTGGCTGATATGATCTAAAGGATCGAAGGGAACCAGATGAAATTCTAAAGAAAATGGTCTTTGTCAAACTCGATGCGTTTAATGTGTGTTGTAAATGTGCAGTATATCAAGTGTATACAAATACACTAGTATCTCAAAAGAGTGGGATGGTATGATCAGAGACTTGCGATATGACTTGCCATGCTTGAGGTACATCTTAAATTGTGTATGTAATACATATTGTACCGACCTTAAGATATGTTGTTGTTTCAGTCTATTGAAAAATCTTAGCCTATGTGTGTATCCTCTTAAGGAGTGTCTGTCTAAGGAAGTCCTTAAAACAGACAAGATGAACTTGTATTTTGGAAAAATCAAAGTTCATGTGCTTTAATTCAAGCATAAGAGGAAGACGAATGATTACTAAGATGCTTCTTAGAAGATATTCCTCTGTGACCGAAGCCTGTGGCCATCATTGCAGAAACTCAATTGACTATGTAAGTCTAAAGTAAATGAGCGATGACAAAGTCTAGACATACTCGGAGAAGGCTAATTCGGTAAGACAACTATACTCTTTAATGAAGTAATTTTAGTTTATTCGTGAAGCCAAAAAGAGGTTTCAATAGACATATAAAGTCAAAAGAGAACCTTATAGACTTAGGGAAGTCAACAGAAAAATTAGTGGTCCTTTGACGAAAGGATTTTCTAAAGAGATAGTTCGTAATTATACATCGAGGAGGAATGGGACTTAAGATCATAAAATTATAACTTGCCATGAAGGATACTCAACCTTGTTGACTGGAGATCCCAAGATCAAGGTTTCGAAAGAGACAACTAATTTGTGATGGCTAAAGGTAAACACTATCAGAGAATTAATTCTCTGTCCCTTCCCTATGGTGTAGATGTGATAGTGTGACTGCATGTGAAGGATGACTTTTAATAAGTCTTAATGAGTTCTATAGTTTCAATTTAAGATTGAAGTGGGGTGTAGCAGTGAACACTCTTGATAGAACTCACCTATCTGAATGAGGAAGTGGGTCGCTTCCTATGAGAATATAAGCTGATTCTCTAGAGCATTCTGAGTAACAAGACGTTCAGGGCCCAAAAGGACACAATGGCGGAGCTTGGCATCAACTTTGGAGATATCATGCGTGGTTGTTATCGCGAATTATACCAAATGTTAAACAGTTCAAGACCTTATGGACATTGGCTAATAAGTAGTTCAGGTAACCTCTCACTAAGCAAAGGTTCAAGACCTTACGAACACCTATGCCTATTCGTGATATTTCCTGTTTTCCGTGTTTTATTGTATTTTTATTCATGTGGGGGATTGTTGGAAAAATACAGTTTTATGTGAATAAAAATTAATAATAAAAAGGTTTTTCCAAAAATAAAAACACCTTCCAAATTTATCTCTTAGTTTTTACGGGATAAGTTCACCTTATATATTTTGGATTTGGGTTAGCGTTTTAAAGAAAATAAATAAGAACCTCTTTTTTTTTATTTTCAGTCATACATTGAGAATTACTTCTTCGTCTTCTACGTTTTGATACGAGGGTTTTAGTACTTTTCATGTGTTTTCCGCTGCCAAGTTCTAGATAGAATAAGGTTTGAGATTGTTGTATCTTGGAGGCAGATGTCCAGTAGGGCTATAACAACATCCTTTTTTGGAGCGTAGCAGGGAATTCTTGTCTTAAGGACAATATGTTGAACATGCGCCTCAATCCACCATTACCAGTTTCTTCTTTTTATGGTGTTTAGCAGGATGTTCAAGTCTTCAAGACATCAACAGTTAACTAAAGGAGAAGACACAAAAAATCAGATAAGTGCCTCTTATATTATTTAGTTGTTTGATCAATTTTAATTGTTATTCCCCAACACATAATGATCATACTCATCTTCATAAAAAAGTTCTTGTCTAAGCTTGTCGCCACCACGTTTAGCACTAAGATAGATGGCGAAAAGAAAACCACATGTCTTACCATATTTATAATTCCGGAGGTGAGTTTTCCAGGCTGTGCATACACGTCTGGCCTGTAAAGCTACTTCAATAGGTAATCAGAAAAGTATGTTTTCTATGATCTCAGTAGGAAAATTCTCCATGTTGATGTGATTACTCCTATGCCTATCTTTCACGCCGTCAAAAGAAAACAAAAACAAACCACCAATATTTCCTCTTATTACTCGCGTGAAATTTATATATATAGGTTTTTTTTTCCTCCTCTCCTTATAGTTTTTATTTCCTTATTTTTTATTTTAACAATTAAATTTCCATATTAACATCGGTTTCACTAGTTGAAAATGGATTTTTTACCATTCTCTGGGTTTTATGAAAATTACTGGTGTCAGCCTCACGTAATTATAGGAGCTGTGAGCCCCAGTGGTTTTTTTTTGGAAAAAAACATGGAAAACGAAAACTTGTCTCACACACAGTTGTTCTTTAGGGGGTATTTTTATAAAAATACTGATTGTGAAGAACTACTGTGGGACAAAATGGTTTCAGAGATTCATATTTATCCTAAAACTTTATATCTCTCTCTCTTTCTAATCTAGCCTAGATTCGCTCTCTCTTCCATCTTCTTCATCTTTTCCACCAAAACCCTAACCCTGAATCCCTCGTTTCATTATAATTCTTTCTACCACAAAACCATAGTCTTTGTCCCACAAGTTGAATTGATTCTCCCAGAAGGATGATTTGATCTCTGGATTTGCATCTATTTCTTCGATCTGTAACATTTTATTCTTTCTTCTATTTTTTCGATCTGTTCTAATCAACCATTCTTCTATTTCGTTTTATAATCAAAGAAGAAATCATTGAAAAAGAGTACCAAAGAAATCAGTGATGAAGAGGATTTGGTTTGAAGAAATTCTTCCATTAGGAATTATTAGTGGATTCTAGGGATGGCCATTTGCCCCACCCAAACCCATCCCCGTGGGTACCCGCCCCTATTGGGTAGGATTTTACCCGTACAAACGGAGTTGGGGTTGGGGTTGGGTATGAGTAATACCCGAAATTAGTGAAGCGGGGATTGGGCTGGGATGGGATTCTACGTCCCCGCCCCATACCCGCCCCGTACGTTCCCATTTTAGGATTTTATATTTTTATTAATTATTTATATTATATTTAAACTAAGATATTATATTATATTATATTATAAAAGAAAAGAAAAGGTAAAAGTATAAGATATCATTAATTATTTATATTATATTTAAACTAAGAAATTATATTATATTATATTATTTAATTATTGTATTGATTATATTATATTATTTAAGTTTTCTTTATTATATATATTATATTACTTTATGTGTATATTACACATTGATCCCAAAATGACAACTATATCCACACGAGGTGAATCCGAACAGTCTGAACACCATGTCGAGACAATTCCAAGTTCTCCAATGGATAACCCGTAAAAAACCCGCCCCGTACGGGTACTTCCCATACACGCCACGTCCCAGATCAAGCGGGTAATGGGGAGGGTGTGAGTTTTTTTTTTTGAACGGGGCAGTGACTGGGGTACAAGATCCCCGCCCCATACCCGCCCCATGACCATCCCTAGTGGATTCTTTGTGTTGGGTAATTCAAAGTATCACATCTACAAATGGCAGGGTAAGAAATATGAAACAAAACCCCTAATTTTTTTCCTGTGCTGGGTCATATATATATATTTTGCTTAATACCTGATTCATTGACAGTTTTTGCAAAATTTGATTTTGTATTGATGGATTTTGCGATTTCGTGGTTGGTTGGCAGATTCACTGTTTTTTCGGTTTTTTTTTTTTTTTTGTTGTTGTTGTTGTTCTGAAATTCACTTCCCATATGCAGAACAACTATAACCAAGATGTCTCTGTGAGACTCATTCGTGGGCATATATCAGAAGTGATTAAGAACTGTGCAGAGATAGATGTTTCCAAATTTACAGTTTTTAAGTTTCACCTTAAACGACTCTAAGGCCATCCTCCATTGACAACTAAATAGGTATGGTGTTTGATTAGCATACAAAAAGTTTGTTGAGCTTTGCTTGGATTTATTTTTCTGATCCAATTGTTTAAATTTTATGTTAATAGCTCACACATGGATATGTTCTTAACAGGGTTGCAGAAGAGCAACACTCGTGCCAGCATTCTCACTTCTTAGATAGCTTTTTCTTGCTTTGTGCTTTCCGACGGGCCTTAATAGTCACAATTCTGGTTTTTCGCCCTACGTTCTGCAACAAATTTATAGGTAAAATATTTTGAAGCATATACCTTCCTAACAACCAAGTGAAGTATGAGTTAAGGGGTATATTTAAATGCATTTAGCTTTGGGAGGTCTGTCGCAGTATATGCTTGTGAACTCGATCATATGATTTGTGAGTAGAAAGAATCTTCTGAAAAGTAGTTGTTTCCTTTCCATCAGATACTTAATTCTAATTGAACTGCAGATCAGTGCACTATCTTCATATTGTTTTATTCAAGTATTCCAATTTTTGTAGTTTGTCTTGAATGTTCTCATGATAAATTGCAGTGTTTGGGTTGCACGGAAGCCACCGGGTTATGCTTTTGTTGAACTTGATGACTGTAGAGATGCTTTAGATGCGATCAATGATTTGGATGGTAAGTCTGCAATATGCATTTGGTCAACAAGTTGGCTGGTAAGTATATCAATGACATGATTTTGTAAATCAAATTTCTTCTCCAGGCCTTTTTGAATCTTTTGTAATCTGTTCCTTGTTTTATGCGCCAATAACCTTCTGTAGCAAAATGACTTCTCTGCCTTAATTGGATATGTATTCTGCTATTTCACATGATGTATAATATTATTTGTAGTCTGTGAAAGTCATGATTTGGCATCTGTAATTGCAGCATGATCTGCACTGAACTATTTGTATTAATTATATCCATGTTACAATTAGATATTCGTATTTTATTAAGTGTCATACAAGCTTGATCTTTTATGTGTTTTCATTACTTGCTTTGGCCTTTATGCTATTCAAGTATACACCAAAAATTATCTTGGCTACACATTGTCATTGAAATTCACTTGCAGTGTGGGCCACAGTTGGCCTCTGCTCTCAGACTCTATAGTGATGCTATTGTCATTTGATTACCCTCTTCTATGGTAGCTTGTTTCTTATTCATTTGGTATTCTATTGTTGACATTGTATTTTGGACTAGATGGAAGTTATTTCTCATGTCTTACTTATCCTTATTAGAGGTAATCTAACATAAATGTTTTTTTTTAATCAGCGAAGAATGGTTGGGGGGTTGAGCTTTCTCATAACTCTAAGGGTAGTGGTGGAGGCAGGGATGGTGGCGGTGGAGGTGGTCGTGGACGCGGTGTAAGCAGTTGGCAGGACAAGTTCTTTTCCATTATCATAAGCTTGTATCTGACCTACATATCTAATTGTTGTAGGTTGGTGTGCCATGACATAAGTGGAGGACAAGAAGCCAGTCTGATTCTTGTCACCAATTTAATTGATCCTCCTCTTGCACCTAAGGCAAGTTCAAAATTTTGCAACCATATTACCTTATCATATACATTATCAAGTCAAGTTCTCTTTTTGTGTAAAAAGATAATCAAAGTTTATACATAGTTGATGAGTTGTTGAAAATGCATGAAGGACTCAAATACTGCAAGTCTACGAAACTTGCAAATAATGTGAATCTCCCTGTAAGAGCCTCTGGATGCAGATGTGAAGGGACTTGCACTAATCCAAGAATTTATGATTGTGCAAAATTAAGTGGAGTTGATTTTCCATATGTTAGCAGAGACGGGGGCAGGTACACACCGTCTGTAATTTGTCGATTGAATGTGCCATATGAACCATCATTATATCATATGCATTTTTTTTTTTGTGGTGCTTCTTAGTTTCATCTTATATTTATTCTCTAAAAGTAATCTTACCTTCAATTTTGCAGACTTGTTGTACCAATATCAATTCTATATATATGAACGTGGTCTGCTGTGTGGTTGCGGTGATGGTTGTGAAAACAAATCATTACAACATGGGGTAAAGAACCAATTAGAGGTTGCATATCTGTTTATTTTGCTGATAACATTTGTATCAATAAGAACCCTGCTGTAATGTATGGATTTATGTCTATCTTGATAGGTTTTCCATACGGCAAGTAAAGGATGGGGAGTAAGAAGTTGAGACTTCATACCCTCTGGTGCTCCTGTATGCGAATGAATACTCGTGTGTTTACAAAATTTAATCAACGTTGCTGATTCATAACAAGACAGTGCTCATATTACACGTAAGGGATAAATTGATATTACATTAGTGTTTACACATATTGCTCAGGTGGTAGAACCAAGAGGGGGAAAGGTGAAACATGAACTCGACAAAAAAGAATTGGACTCATCAAGGTAAATTAACGTACTTTTGTCTTGAGTGAACTCATCCACTTGAGTTTTTCGGTTACATAAGAATCATTTGCAAGGTTGAAATTATCTGTGCAGGTTGACATTTATCTCTACTTATAGTCGTGTAGCTCCACCATTATGTTTCATCCCACATACTATTTGTGAGGGTGCTATCATCTGAATATTCTTATATCATGCAGGTATTGTGTATGATTCACATCTTGTCGCCACCTCTCCTGTTTTGAAGACCTAATAATTTGAATTAAGCTGTCAATCAGCAAATGAAGACACGAATGGTGAAGTGGTGCCAGTAAAATGCTACTAAATTTTATGGGGGTGTTTTGAAGTTTTTCTAGTTAAGTAGGTGAAAGGAATTGAAGTTGAGTACTATTAGGGTTGAAAGTTGTCAGATATGAAATAAGGGTGATTTCAGTTGTAATGAAGATTGCAATAAAATGCTCATTCAGGAATAAATTCATTATGATCATAATTTTGATCTCATTTATAATTATGAATTCCTATACTGTGTTGTTGGTTGTAGCTTTTGATTCAACTGAATCAAGTCTGAATTTTTTTTATAAAATAAAATCGATATGGACCACTGTGTCTATCAGTGATATTGATATTACTGTTGGAAAAAAGTGGTTTTTTGAACAAAATCAACTTGTGTGAGACACAGTCGTTTTGGAAAAAACCACTTCAAAATTAGAGCTGATGAACACAGTTATTTTTTGTGATATAACCTCTTGTTCCGACAGTGGTTTAACTTCCATTTTCCACTAGTGTTTCCAAAACCATCTGCAGTTTGTTTGAAATATTCTCTCACGATTCTAATCGAAAAATTGACTAGACCAACAAAAGGTTTTGACAAAACCTAATAACCTTCGGATCAATTTGTTTGAAATATATCCGGAGGCAATTTAAAAAACAGTTCAGTTTCACTCTTCAAGAGATATCCCTCATGAGAATTTAATGCTCTCCTAGGTAACAAACTAGAGATATCCCTCAAGAGATATCCGGATGCAAGTCAAAATAAACCAATTGCCAAGAAAGTATGGTGGATGCTTCCATTTGCCATTGTTTGGTCAATCTAGCTAGAAAGAAATAAAAGAACAATGGCAAAGAAAAGAGGTTGGTCAAAAGAATTGATCATAAGTGAGATCAAAAATGCATCTTTCAATGGGGTTCAGTATTTAAGTGGTTTACAGGGATCAATCTTAATGACCTCATTTTCAACTGGGAAACAACTTTTGCATAAAGCAGTGACCTTGGCTGTTAGACTGTAGTATGCGTTAAAAGCTACAAACAAAAACTTGTTCCCCTAAAGAGAAAAAAACATGCGACAACTTCTCATAGTTTTGTTGATGTCGAACTCTCTCAATTATAGATGGACACCATCACTCCCAGTTGTTACTTAAATCTTCAGTAACTATTGATAAGCTAGCCAAGTCAATGACTCTAGCTTTGAGATCGCTAGGTTATGGCAGTATTTTTTTTTATTTTTTTGTTTAGTTGATTAGCGAAGCCAATGACATTGGGAATCAAAATAAGTTGGTTGATAGGGGTTATCCATGTTTCCAGGTAAAAAATTTCGTTAGTTTTGGAGTGATAATGGAAAGAGATAAAGACTTTTCATTAACCAGAGGAGAGAACCCCATTACATAGGTTTAGTGTTCTATTTATACAAGGGAAAAAGGCAAAAACCCTAGTATTCTAATGGACCGCACATCCATGGGCCATGGGCCCTATAACAATCCCCTTTGTGCGGTTCAAAAGAGGAACTTCAGATGTATTGCCTCATTAAAACCTTGACAAAGAAAACCCAGTGGGACAAAACCTTGACGAAGGGAAAAGAGTACATCGTGTTGATAAAGCTGGCCACCTCTCTTCAGAAAAACCTAAAATAAAAAACCCTTTGGGAAAAAGATAATCTTAATCGGGAGTCATTACCATGGTGTTGTTGTTGTCTCATTAAAAACCTTGCCGAGTAACAAAAACCATTGGGACAAAATAAACTCGGTAAAGGGAAAAAGAGTTCAACAAACACTCCCCCTAATGTCGACATCATATCATTAGATACTCCCCATGATGTCGCCATCTCCCCTTGATTTGAATCAAGGGAGTTCGGACAATTTCCTTAGTCCAATCCTATTTACGTGTTTTTCAAATAAGGACTTAGGAAGTGACTTAGTAAATAAGTCAGCCACATTCTCATCAGAAGGTACTTTGTTGACTTCAATGATTAAGAGACACTGTTGTTGCTGATTGTAAAAGAACTTTGGTGAAATATGTTTCGTATTATCACCCTTGATATATCCTTGCTTCATCTGTTCGATACAAGCTGCATTATCTTCATAAATGCATGTTGGCTCTTCATTTGTAGAATTCAAACCACTAGTCCCTCGAATATGTGTAATGACAGACCTTAACCATATACACTCACGAACTGTTTCATGTAGGGCAATGATCTCCGAGTGGTTCGTGGAGGTAGCTACAAGAGTTTGCTTGGTCGATCTCCAGGATATCGCTGTGTTCCCTATGGTGAATACATAACCAGTTTGGGATCGAGCTTTATATGGGTCAGAGAGGTACCCAGCATCAGCAAAACCAACCAAAACATTATTTGGGGTTTCAGTATAGGAGCTTGCTTTAGCAATCCTCCTTTCATCCTCATAGTGATAAAATAAACCCATGTCAATGGCTCCCAAGTGGATTATGAGAATGTGCACGAGTCAATAGAAAGATCATGCGAGCATATTGATGATTTATTTTATATACACTTGCTTAAAGAAATAGAGCAACATGAGATCGAACCATGCTTCTTGTTGTTTAATATCAACGGATATCATATTTAGCCTATACAATTCAGGTAGAACTTTGTTCTCTGACAAATATACAGGTATTTGGTGTGGTAGTGCTAACCAACCAAGTGTAAAGCCTATTGGACATACATAATTAATTTGTCGCAAAGCATAATGAGAAGAAAGCAGTCTTAAAGGATAAAGACTCGCCTTGTGGCGCGAGGTTTCTCACAAAGGCCTGGAAGTGTTCTCTTGTAATGAACGTTATACTACTACTTAATTAGCTTGGTAATTTCAAAAGGACTTGAAATGCAGCATATGTATGTGGTTGTTACGTATCCCTTAAAGAATCAAGAGATAGCAGATATTTACTAAAGTACTTGATAGACTTTTGTTTCCCAAATCAAGTGACTCTAAACCACAGAGTGCGTTCACAGTTAGATATAACGCTCACTTATAGATTGAAACAATCAGACGGATGTGGTATACCCGTCTAAGTGACTATCTGATTTGGAGGGGATAGACAAGTAAGGTATTTTTTCTTGCGTATTCACAAGAAAGTTCCTGATTTGGAATTATAGCTATCTATGTCGATGGTACAGACATGATGGGTACTCTTGATGTAATAAGAGACCTTGAAATCTATTTGAAATCCGAATTTGAGATGAAAAGTCTAGGGAAAGCTCGACCAAATACTGAGCTTGTGGTATATAATTCCACAAGTTTGCATATGTCTAAATTTGTCAGGAAATTTAACAAAGACATGCATCCTGATAGCACTCCCATGATTAGTCGAGGTTCAAATGCAAGTAAGAGACCATTTCGTCTAAAGGAAGATGACGAATATGTGTTGGGAGTTGAAATTCCCATATCTAAATACAATAGACGCATTTTTGTACTTAGTATAATAATGTACTTGATCAAATTTTACATCCTCAGGGAACTTGTTAGCTAGATATAGCTCAGCGCCAACGCAACATCATTGGAATAGTATAGTGAATGTAATCATGTACTTAAAAGTAACCAATGAAATAATTTGTTTTATCCCTACAAGGACATAAAAAGGAATGCTAATGAAAGTGCAATCCAAAAGTTGTTGATTATGAAGGAACAATAATCTCTTCTCCAACGAAAGTAATCAGGGGAGATATGGTAGACTATTTTCTAAGTCATTACCGATATTCAGTTCGAAAAGTACATGACTAAAGGAACTGTCTGGAACAACTCTGAAAGTAATCAGGAGGATATGCCGACATCAGGGGGAGGATCCAAGGATATGATGTCGACATATTTAACTTCGAAATTGAAGCTGTGTTGTACTCTTTTTCCCTTCGGTCGAGAATAGTTTTTCCCAAAGGGTTTTGTTGCTCGACAAAGTTTTTAGCGAGACAATACTGAAAACATCAAGTATGTTGAACTTTGAAGACATAAATATCGCGTTGATATTACTGAAAATATCTAAATCAAAGAAATGAAATGCAATAGTCTGTTAAGCAACGTAACTTCCAGAATCAACAACAAGGTCTTATAAACATTTAAGTCACCAAAGTACAGTGTGATAAACTCCTTTTGACTGCATTAGACTAATGAAAATTTTCTGACATCAGGGGGAGAATCTAATGGTGTGTTGAAATATTTTCCTTCACCGTGGTTACTTTTTCCCACATGGTTTTGTTACTCGGCAAGGTTTTTAATAAAACAACAACAAACACCAGGAATGTAATTTCCCAGCTAAGACTATTGTCTTTCCTACAAGGATTTTCTTCCTTAGGAGTTGTGAAGCAACTAGTCAACTTCAACGGAGCAAAGTGATCATCTGTAAAAATCATCTGCAATTGATCACCTTTACTTGCATCCGTCACGTTGTACTCTTTTCCCTTCGTCAAGGTTTTATCCCACTGGGTTTCCTTGTCAAGGTTTTAATGAGTCAACGTATGCCCATCCAACTATGTTCTAAGTTTATTTTGATGTTGTATATAAACTTAGAAAAACCTATGTATTATAATTGCTACGCATCCAACGTTACAGGGCCTACGATCCATGGGTGTGTGGTCCATCTAGTTTCCCCTTTATATGTATATACAAAAACCTATGTATTATAATTGCTACTCTCTCTAATAAGATATCATTTTCCCTTGTCTCTACATCTTCTACCCTCACCTATGATTCTCCTAAATCACAAAAGCATTTTTTGGACCACAATGCAAATTTTGGGTGACAAAATAGATATTTGACCAAACATTTCACGGGAATAGATTATCCATCATGAAACATGGATCAAGATAAAAAGAAAAAAACTACCACGACAGATTTTGGATTATGCTACAAATTATGGGGCGCGAGATGAATTTAGAGCTGTAATAGAATTTGGATCACAGGATAAGTTGTGGGAGTGATTTTGTATCACTATTTAAATTTTGGTTGATCGAGAAATTTTTGTCATTATATAATAGTATTTTTACGACGCTGCAGACTTAGACCACGGAGTTAGATTTTAAGTCACGATATAGGCCAGTGGCGGAGCCAGTTAAGAGCAAGGTGTGCAACAGCTGGCTCCCAAACCTAAATATTGCTAAATATCAAGATACAAGCTCGCTTTTCCTTAGTTGCACCCCATTACAAATATTCTTGCTTCCCCTTAGCCTAAAGTCTGGCTCCGCCAAGGAGCAAATTTTTATTTTTGTGGCATCTATATCAAGGGTTTGGCCATGTCAAATACGATTGACCATTTCTAAATAATGTCCAGTGCGCTTCAAAGGTATCATGGATTTTAGATTTCACCTGGTAATGTGTACGAGGTATCACTGCATATGCTTGCATCCTAAAGAGAGAAACAAGAGTACAAATCATTAATTTGTAATTCACACACAAGCTAGCTAGCTGCTTCTGCATGGCACTGCACCTAACCGTCTCTGAATGTTGATAGTTGAGAGAACTTTGAATGGCTGGGAGAGAAAATTCTAAAACTTCAGCGTCCCACATACCCATCTCTCTATGTTTCTCAATTTCATATGTTCATTTCACTTCTTGATCAGAACATTCTTTAACTGTCTTCCATGGACTATAGATACCAAGTGTTCATAGAATTACCTATGTTCCAAACTCTCAGTAACTGTGCAGAGTATACTTAAAATGGTGTTGGGCCAAACTCCAAAACACCTATTTGTCAAGGTGAAAGCGGCAGGAAAGGTTTTTCTGCGACATGAAAAACACCAACATATTTCGTTTTACGTTTCCCCGATCTGAGAATTTTGACTTCATAATAGAAATTTCTTGACAGACATAAGTACATGATGCTAGTACAGATTCTAAAACAAATTCTTTTCGTCTCATAGTACATTCAAATACAATTAAAAAGTAAAATAAAAAACTTTAGTGATAAAAACAATCCTTCGCTAGACAACCATACCCTCCATTGTCAGCAGCACAAGCTTTGTTGACTCTTTTTCTTCTCCTCTCTCTGGATAATGCATAAGATGCTATCGGAATTAGGCAGAAATATAAAACCAGAGGGAGACCTACTCCTACCATATGGATTTAAACCCCATCAACTTGGCCTTTCACATTCCAACTAGAGTTAGCAGCCATTTCGAATATCTTGAAACGACGGTAAGCATGATTTGTCTCAAAAAGATATAAATGACCCCCATACTCAGCAATGTGGACACCCCTTCTACCATCGTATTCTTGATTTGGCTGTACCCCTACTAGCTCTCGATCAATATTAAAGTAAACAATAGATCCGTCTCCATGGCACCAGTACAATGAACCATTCCAGAAGATACCATAACTCCATGAAATACTTTCAGAATTCATCCAGACAACCTCCAAGATGATGTTTCAGAATCGTAGATTTCTATTCTATATTCATAACGGACTGATCCCCCATTTTTCCATAAAGCTATAACTTTGTAATACGGGGATTTAAATGGATCAAATGCTAAACTAACGCCATAAATAGACATTTGATTACTCCTCAACAATTGGGACTCAAGTAAGATTTTGTACTTGTTTGTGAAGGGATTGGAAATGTAATAAGGAAAATCACATACGTCGAATGAGCAATTTTTACATAAGAGTAAACCATTGCATGATTGCTCAATCTTTTTAACAAATTTATCTCCTGCAAAAGTTATGGTTCCAAAAGGGACATTTCTTTTGGTATTTCCATCAAGAGAGATGTAAGCATATGTGAGCCTTTCCCCAAGGTTCAAATCAGAGCCCCAGAAGAGTCCGGGGATTGAAAAGCCTAGGGTTTTGAATGAAATGCTTGTGAACAAATTGGGGATCACTGATAATAGATAACCACTGTTTTGATACACATTTGAATACAAGTAGAGATTTAGACGGTAATCGAATTAGAATGAGTGTGAGGATATCAGTATTACTGCCTATAAACGATGCTGATGAATTAGTACTAGAAAACTCACTTTTTCTTAGCTTTGTTAAACAAGACATGTTTACCATAACTCTATGCAAGAGATTTAGAATGGGTGTAAAAATGCCACCAAAAGTCTTACCTTTTCTTTTTCTTCCTCCTCTCCCTTGCTTTGTTGAAGACGACATATCTTTACAAATGAAATTCAAGTCTGTTCTGTATCTTCAGGAAACAACCAAAACCCCACTATTGATTATGCAAAATGAAATCTTTAAGAAACAGAGATGAAGAGATCTGAGAATTTCTTCCATGGAGAAGTTTAATTGGTAAAGGTAAATCCAACTACAATTGAGCTAGGCATTTTGTTGGACCCCAATGCATATTTTGGGTAACAAAAACAGACTTTCCACCAAACAACAGATAGAATTTACCCTCATCTCAGTACTAATAAGTTGGTGATAATTAAAGGCGCACTTGAAGAAATGTTACAACTCTGCAATTTCTGTCCTAATGAACACGTATTCTATCTTCGACAGTGTCCTGTCAGTATGATAATAATTTATAAGGACATACCGTCAAAAAAGGATACAAGTCAGGTTCAATGATGATGTCTACAACTTTAGATGGTCGAAAAGTCTACTTTTGCTACCCCAAGTTTCCCTTGGGGCCTTACTTCTCGTTGTGCATGCGATCTCTGAACTGACCCCATTTTGGCATGTCCTCTTGTTTATATAGGCGGTTGGATTGTGTAGATAGTAAAGTATCATCATGGACGAATGCTTTGCTCTTTGAAGATTATCGAACTGATAATTATTTCTCATGCAGAAATCTAAGAAATTAACCCTACCATCAAAAAGTTTCCCCTCAATAACTTCATCATCATCCCGATCAGTATCCTTAGCCATATGTTGTGTTCCCAAGTCCACAATGATAAAATTTTCCTTCCGCTTTCGTATTTCTTTACCAAGATCTTGCATCAGCTTATCCCCCTCCTCCCCAAAAGCATTATTAGTGCATCCAGCAGCTTCAAAAGAAGGCTTTTGCTTCCTTGCTTTCCTTGCTGGTGTTGGTTTAACAACATCTACAGATTTCTTGAGCAAACCCTCAGCAATAAGTGGCCAGTAGTCACCATCAAAGTACGGCAAACGAGCTGCTGTTACCTTATCCCCCCCACGAGGTACAAAGAAACAATCATATAAGTTAGTAACATCCGCAACAATTTTTTCACTCGCTGCTTCCCTTAGCATTGTCCGGTACCATTCTCGCAGAGTTTTAATCTTGGGGCTCTTCTGTATCTCCGGATGACAGTTGAATATATAATCAGCTGCTTTTGATGGGGGGCAAGACCATATATAACACTTACAGAACCCCCTTCTCTTGCTAAAGTCTAGATATCCCAACAATATTTGGTAGTAAACAAATGTACGTGGAGATACTCCATCGGGAGTTATGATACCATCAGCTCTGAAGTATTTGACAGAATCCAAATATGAGATATATATACTGCGCTGATTAGGAAGAGGACATCTGGAGCCATATTCCTGGACATACATTCCAAACAGACAGACATCTACTCCATGGATCTTTTGAAACAAAAGAATGACCTTTGATCTGTATGGGAGTTCTTTCGGGTAATTCTCTTCTTTAAAGACATTGCGAAACTCTTGCTTCACTAGTAATTTCTTCTCAACAGATAACACAACTCTTACGATAAGATCTCCCGGGACCTCATCAGAATTCTTTCCCTTGCCCAAAAGTGAAACCAGTCTTCTTTCTATGAAATTACTAAGCTTTGTTCTCCGTAAGTCTGCTGCGCCGCGAATAACACTCCGATCCAAGGGTAGACGATGCCCGCTGTTAATCTCTTGCGTATAACATTTTGGGCAAACATATTCAGCATTCTCGCCAATGTTCTTTTCATTATTGAACAAAGCACATGTTTGGTGTTGCCAACAACCACATATATCACACATTACAAACGGTTCTTGATACGCGACATCATTATCCAGACGCATTTTTTCCTTCTTAATATCAAGCCCTGAGACATCGAGTTTTCCCTCTTCACTTTTCTTGAAACATTTATTACAGACTCGGCAGTCCATACCAGATTTTGATGCACTGTGATATGTGTCCGTCTTCTTGAAAGCTTTGCCACACAAGAAGCAGCTGCCTCTCGCAAATAAAAGCGTCTCTACTGCACATAACTGACATGCATTGCCATTCTTACAATCTCCCATTGCAGGTCTCTCATCTATTTTTGGCTTACTCACACCAACCCACTGCTTGAGACTTGCAACGTGCTCTTCCAATTGATCTAGAGTTAAACTTTCAGTCAAAGAAGCTCCCCTCATCTTCGACTGCTCTGATCCTACAATTTTGTCAACCCCAGTTATCCCAGCCTGGCCAATTGGGGTGTCGATGGGTTTATCAGGCTCCTTAATTTCTTTGGACCAGAAATCATCCTCTCTTGCCAGATAACGCAATATAGGCTCCTGTATATTGCTTTCTACAAGCTCCCTTGATAAAGCAGACGCAACAAGATTATTCATATCGGCTTCTGAAACGGACGGTTCATAAGGCGTACATTGTTGGTACTTCTGTAAACTTTCAAGTAGAGGAATTGGTCCCCATTCTGGTGTAATTTCATATCCTGAAAAAGGAGTCATCATATGCAGCGGATGCATCTCCCCTGATGCCTGGTGATCCGTCGACAAAGGAAGATTAGAGGTATGACCAATCTTCTGTTTTTTAAAAGAAATCTCTGGCGCTGGTGACACATCGTAATTGATTTCCATTGGCTTTGCAGAATTACCAGCATCGAATGTAAACGGAGCAGTAGCCTTCTTATCATTATGCTGCGTTGTAGCTTGGTACGTCTCGAAATTAATATGCACAATCCTATCGTCAGGCTCTTGGTGCTGAATCTGCTGATAGCAAAATGAATCAATAGCGCCATTCATGGAAGGTTCTAGCAACTCATCAATATAGTTCCTGCTGCTAACAGCATCACCACGATCACGATTAAACTTTGTCAGCATCGAACTTTGAATGTGGTTCTGCTTGTGTTGCCCTTGATAGTTCTGAAACTGAAGATTAACGGAGTCATCACAGTTCTGAGTGCTGTTAAAAGACGTTTTGAATGAGCCTTCAAGCCTATCAACTCCTTGAACTGGGAATTGCTGCTGATGAAGAAGATATTCTTGTTGGCGAATGTTATGATTGAGCGGTGGCATCATTGACTGATTACTTGTAATCTCCATTCCTCTTCCTTTCTCCACCTGATGATCATGAAACTTTCCAGGACAGCTGCTGGTGCTAATTTGAGATGCTATACTTGCGACGGCAGATATAACCCGATTCTCCAATGTTTTAACATCTCCATACTCCGCCTTAGTTGAAGCTTCCATAAACAGCATATTTTCCACATTGTTGGTAAAATTTTGGAACTTTACATCCCAATCATTAGAATTTCTATTACAGCTTAATAAATTTTTTCCGATGCAGCTTTCAATGCAGCTTCGTATAAATGTTCGCATGAGCCAGATATCAGCAGGATCCTCTTCACTCCATCTGGTCGTAAATTGTTGACGGGCATTATCCCGCGGTGGCAGAATACAGCAATTTCCCCCCATGTTAGGGTTTGGTGCTGGCGACACAGACCTCTTTCCTTGGTGAGGAGGAGGAGGAGGAGGAGTTGTTGCTGAATCAGGTTTTGCAATAACTCGTTTATATACTACCTCCATCAATGATCCTTGAAAATCCATTATTATCAGATCAAAAACAACACGATCAATAACAGAAAATAAAATAAAATAAGATATCGATTATTCAGGGTTTCTTCCTGTTTGAGAGATGATAACCCTAATATTTCTTTCTTAGGTCATGAAACCCTAGCAGAAGATTTATAGCAAATTCATTTGGATTTCTAATAGCTTTGGGATTTGATTTTATAATTGTACTTGGTTTGGGATTTCCCGCCAATCACTCCACGTTTCAAAGTTACCTGGTTAGGACCGATTTTTTTTAGTCCTTGACCGGTTAATACTGATGCCTCGCGGCCCGGATAGTTTGAAGAACGTTTGTCATCATGGCAAGGGAAACACAGCTGTAATTGGCATACATTGTTTCAAATCACTCATTTCATATACGATTCTTGAAATGCCTATTGATTTTTTTGTTCTTTCAATCATCTCTAAGAATCTTCTGTTTCTTGGCAGTGTTCGTCTACGGCCGCATGACAAACTCAGTCGAGACTTCATTCTGATCAAATGTTCCTAATCTGATCCGATACAAAAAATACAAAATTGGTTAAAATGATCAAAATGAACATTTCCTGGGTGAAAAGGACATTCAGATTTTAATTTTGTTTTAATGGACAAAAATGTAAAAATAGCCAGGATGTAAATAGTTTTATCCTATCCATCTTGAAATACTTTTTCTTATTTTTAATTTATATCAAGATGCATCCAGTTTCATCCTTGCTATTTTTTAAGTTTAAGTCAGGATGAATTCAGTTTCATCGTTGCTATTTTTTAGGTGTCCATTTCACCCATAATAATTTTACTCGTCCATTTGAACCATGTTTTAAAAATATTTGGACAAGTGATCCATTTTCCGAACAAAAAAACGAGTGAGAGAAATTGATAGTCATGGATTCGGGTGCAGTCTCGCTTAAGCAAGATATTGACAATCACTAAGAGCTTCTCCAGTGGCATGTGTGTGGAGATAAATGTCAAAATCCACCTAGGATACACATCCATTTTCTCTAAAATCATTCTCCAACCCTGATGTCTTAAACCAATGTATAGATGACTTTGGGTCGACGTTGTCAAGGTGAATGTCTAGTTTTAGACATTCCCCTTGACATTGTCTACCATCCTAATCAACTTTTACTTAATTGAATTGACTTTAATATATTAACTAACCATTTTTAGCTCTAATGAAATCTTAATTATGAAAAATAAAATTATACTAATTAAAAGAAGAGATTACATGCAATACTGTTGGAGATGAATTTTTTCCTCTCCCTAATTGAGGATGTCTTATTTACGTTGCCACGTAGAAAATACACACAATGACCATAGGAGAAGCTCTAAGCCTGTTTCTACCTTAAGATCCCTTTTTCTTGTGTGTGTATCATATTAGAGATATGGCCAAGGATATGATGTGCTCTTAGTTTTATGACACCTATTACAACTAAAAACCTGCCCCCTCCAAATCCCTGTCAACATTTCACTTTTTGAGAAAAAGTAGGGAGTTAAAGAAAAGGAATTAGTTACACTTTCTGGTATTTAACTGTTTCAAAATTTTATTTTCTTCTTTATAATAGGTGTCACAAAAGTAAAAAGGGGTAACATACTTGAAGTATGTGACCCAACCACATCATAGCCACACCGTAGAGATATTTTGTAAAAGGGTCGTATGTTAGGATCTGAGTCGTAGAAGATGCATTTGATGCATTAGGGTCGTAAAATGACTTTGACCGTTTAATTCTTTTACCAAAGTACCCATATGAAATAGTTAAAGTACGTCATAGCTAACCAGTTTCATTGCTCTTTGAGAACTTTTGACAAACATTTGTTGTGTATGAAACAGGTTACAAATAGGTGAGTTTGATGTATTGTTCTCCCATTTTCATTGCTCCTTCCCTACGACAATATCTAATTCGAAAACAAGCCAGATTTTCTTATCCGCCGTACACTCTAAAACTGATCAATTTATAGTCAATCATCACCTAAAATCAATGGCAAATGTACACATCTTGGCTGTAATTTTGGATCCGTAGCTTGCCTAAAACTAGCACGAACTCTTGCTATATTTCCTACTGCTCTATACTCATTTGTCACACTCAAATATCTCCCTTAACCATGACGACGAGCCATAGACAACCAAGATATGCTAGTCATGTGAGAAACACCAACATGTGATGTATTTTGTATCCTTTGTCAAGTGATGTCTTTGTTATGAACCGAATTGATTAATTAAAAGTAAATCTATATTATGATAAAACTTGATCGAGATAATAATGAGAGAGTTTGAAATTTTTGTTGTTGTTTTGTTTCACCACTAGTCGATTGAGTTCATCAGGAAGATGGAAGAAATTGAAATAGTTTTAGGTATTTCAAAAGTCAACATCAGTCAAATAAGAGTCAGGATGTGTGGTTAACTAGAAAAACATGTTCAATAGCCCAGACCCTAATTAGACAATAAACATACTACCCTTTTATAAAATATCTCATTATATTATTAGGTGGTGTAGACATTCACTTTGTTCGACCCGAACTTCATTATCACTGGTATCCAAAGCTTTTGTAATTTGTTCTTGAACAAAATGACAAAAGATGTGGATACAACTATCAAAGTACTAGTTGGAACACAACCAAAGTATTAAAGCTCCAAAATCCAAATAGTACGATAGACATAAATAAAAAGAGAAGTTAAGATAGAACTGCAATAGAAAATCCCATTTGTCAGATGGAAATAGATTTATGTTACAGAGAAATTCAGATAAACATTCTGACAACTACATGACTATCAATCTACAATCGACATCAAATTTCTATCTAAAAGGATGAGAGACAAAAAATATTGAAGAATAAGTAATTACAATACAAGAACAGATGATACTTGGTAAAAATACTAAAATAGCCTCATTCAAAGTGGAATAAAGTGGTTTCAAATAGAACCAGATTCAGAGTGTCTACCTCTCTAAAACCACATACCGAAGCAGAGTTAGAAGAACCGAATTCAAATACGAAAAAAAATGCAAGACATAATCAAAATTAAAGTCAACCCAGAATCAAATTCAGATAAAGAACTTTGACAGGTCAATAGGTACATCAAATGGGTATGGACAAGTTCGAATGTCTTAAACAGCTTACTCAAAGCCTCTTTCTAAAAGAATGTCTAATTACTATATGTTTTACATTTTTCGACTGGAATTCAAACACTCATTTTTCAATTAAGAAAGATGCAATCACCAACATCAACTAGCTCTTTCCCTAGACCTTTCAACGAAATAAGGCTAGGCATATGTGGGGTTGCTTGAACATACCCTTTTGTACCTTCTATACACCATAGTTTCGTTGAAGTCGTAGCATTAAGGTCATAACAAGTTGAAATTGTTTATTCTCCTATTAAAAACCCCATTTACAACTTCCTTTGCAATAAGAGTCGGGCAAGCCCTAGCCCCCGAACCTATTAAGAGTTCATGATTATCTTTGACGTAAGCAACTTCCATAACAGTGAAAAGTCTTGATCGGGCAAGTATCAACAACAGCAATAACATGTGCATTATTCTCTAAGAAGATCTTAAGTGCACACCCTTAATAAACCAACTAAATCAAGCCACTAATACGCTTTCACACCACCTCTTATTGCTAACCTTTTTATTGCTGGTGTTACTCTCAGTTATTCGTACATCTCTTTGTTGTTCCCTTTCTCTCTTCGTTTCTCTAGCTAGTATTTCATTCTACTGGAAATGTTGGATCATGTTTGTTTTTTGCTGATTCGGGGTCTGAATCTGACTCGGTCCATGACTCGGTCTGAGTCAGATGTCAGATCGTTTGTTTTTTATTTTGAGTCAGATCTGACTCGCGATCTGAGTCAGGCCTAACCCCTAACTCGGACACATTTGGGTCAGGTAATAAATACCCCTGACTCATGGAAACAAACCATTGACTCATATTTTTGAGTCAGGTGAGTCAGATCTGACTCAAAAAGCTAACATATTGAGTCAGATCCAGATGAGTCAGGTGATTTCAGCCAGATCCAGATGACTCAATCCAGACGAGTCAGGTGAGTCATGAGAAAACAAACATGTTATAAGAGTCTGATATTCACTCTGCGGAAGAGATTTTCTGAGGAACTTATTGCTTCACTAATTTTAATCATGCCAGTTAGATGAGATACAGATCCAGGTGAAGACTCGGGTTTGTGTTTGAAGCGTTAGATTAAAATATCTCGAATGTCATTGGTTAAAACAGTCGGATTGACAAGAAAAACACCTTTGAGTAGTAATGAAATCAGAGATGTGTAACTTTGGATTTTCATTAGAGATGTTGGTGTCAGTAATTGGTCAACAACTGTGCAAGTTGGACATGAAAGTTCATACTTTATGGTAAGTGTTGGCAAATGCCGAAAAGATTGGTAGTCTCACATTCCGTTCAGCACCTCAATCCATGCAACATCCGTCAATACTGTAAAATGGAACAGGAAAAGTAGTGACGTTTGTTGTTAGATGAAATGGTTAACTACAAGTTGATGTTTTCAATTGGAACATACTATCCTGATATAGCTTCTTAAAGGAAAGTTATACAGATTAGTAGTGATTTGTATGGTAAATGCCTATCGCGTGAATTGCTTTGATATCCCCCACTCTCAATATGTGAACATCAGAAATTTGGAAATTAACTGATTTTGTTTTTTCCCAAAAAATAATTTCCAAGTCAAATTCACCAAAATTGCCATATGACCCGCTTGATAAAAGCTCTTTGACAGCTGATTATACGTGTCATGTACAGTGGCGAGAAAGTGTATCTTTTCTCTTTCACCACGTCATATTTTCTTTACCACTTGTCTCTCAAGTTTACAACACAGTATTAATTCCTTTCTTCAACAATAACTCCATGAATTTGGTATCTGCTGGATTAAAACTGTATGCTTTGATTTCTTTTTCCTTTTTATGCCTCTTCAAGACACTACAAGAAAACATGGCTTAAGCAATTAAAAACTTAGCAAGCACCCAAAATTTTCGTCGCTTCAAGGATCAAGCTACTTAACTTGCGACCATCAAACAAGCGGCTCGGTATTAATATATATCCACTAATTTGAGCGACCACATAGAGTAGTTTAGTCGGTAAAATTCTTTTCCCGTTAAGAATATAGCAACCGCCGTTGTAGGTTTGGTAGCTACTTACTTCGAGCTAGGATGACCAGCGATTCAATAAGTATTTGGTTGGTCAAACCTATCTGAGCGACTAAATTTAGCGACTACCCGTTCATTAGAGAGATTATATGAGATTTATAGGTTTCCACATTTCATTGTACCTAATTATCTGTGTTACCAAAGTCTCTGAATTAATGGGTCCAATGTATTGGTTTGTTAAATGTATTGGTTTGTTAAATTTCTTGTTCTTTTCTCAGATATTGATTTGAAAATGGGTCCAATGTAATGAGCATTTTTCAAATGGAATTCTCTTTTCATCAGATCAAAGAAGTATAAGTAATTGTTTGCTTGATTTTGACGATACCAGTCTTCTTTTGTTTATTAAAAAAAAGATACCAATTTCATTTACAAAGCTAAGCTTCTTTTACAGTTTCACGGCAGTATGAAAGAAAACAAACAACTAAAATTAATCCAGTCCATCTCGTTGTCAGACTCTTCAAATTCGAGCAAATCATCATCATCGCTAGTAGTATAAACACTTTCAACATCAGCATTATCTTCATCGACAGCTTCCCTCGTCTTTGTTCTGGCGCAACGTAAGTGACGGTTTCTTCCGGAACATCACACCTATCCCAAACAAAATTGTCATCATCATCCTGCTGCGGTTCAAGTTGTACATCTTCCATAGAATAAGCCGAGTACAAATCCTGTGCTGCTTCACTAGGACTCAAATCTGTATTAATATCACGCACCGGCATATCATAATAGTTCCGAGGTTTTAGTTTTATCACTGTCTGCCACTGGGACTCCTCTCCTTCATTCACATACATAACTTGTGATACTTGAGAAGGTAACACATAAGGTTCATCTTGCCAACAACTTACGGTTCTATTAACAGCAGTAACAACTCCATGTTTATCTTTCCTGCATCCCCTATCACTATCTACATCCCGCCAATCCCATTTGAAAAGACAACACGGAATCCACCCACATACCTCAACTCTATAATATCAGTTAGCACTCCAAAATAATCCTTCTCGATGGTTACACATACTCCAGCGTTTTGTGTCGTTCTTCCCTGCTCCCAACGTTTTGTCTGAAAGCGGTACCCATTGACCGTGTAAATGTTGAAAGACAGAGCTTCTCGACAAGGACCTCCGGCCAATGATAATAGTTCTTCACTCACCTGACTGGTCTCTTTGTGCAGTTGGTAAATCTGTTTGTTATAGAAAAAAATCCCGCCGAAGTCAGAAATCATAAGAAGCCTGTGTGGCGAACAAAACATGCATGTTAATAGTATTGAATTGAGACTCACTTTACGTTCAAACCATCTAGGAAATTCTTCGGTGTGTTTTCTATGTGCGTGGCTAGTTCCTTCAAGCATAGATTTGTGTTCTCTGTAAATTGCCATAAGAAAATCATTCAAATACATGTGCACGAAAACAATCTCACAATCTAGCATTATTCACTGTACATAAGGAGAAAGAGCAAGTAGAGAACACGTACTCCTCATATTGGTGCACTTCATCACAATTCTTGAGAACATCCAATTTCATTTGTTGGAACTCTTCCTCTGAAAACGAGGCCACACGTTTCTTACCTTGAAATTCACCGGATTGTCTGAAAACAGACAACTTATTAACTGCTGACTGAAATCGAGTGTTATCCTCATTTCTACCAAGTTGATTAAACTTCGTAACTACACTATTCATATGGCGCTCAATTAATACGAGAGATTCTTCTATTATTTGCCCTTTCGCCATCGAGCCTTCAGGATGAGCTTTATTCCGCACATAACGCTTTAACTTCCGCAAGTACCTGATACATAGGATAGAAAAACTATTGTGTACCCCATAAACAAAGTTCAACTAAATCGACAGTAACCAAAATGAACTAGTGAAAGTCGATCAATCTTTGATATCAGTGTAACTATGACATATATAAAGCCTCATTTGGAAATTCATCCATAGCTAAAATCTGTGATATCACTTAGACAATCTTTACAAATACCATCAGATCACAGAAAAGATAAAATTTCCAAGGAAAATGACATTGATATAGTCGTACCTCTCAATTGGATACATCCAACGATACTGCACCGGACCACCAACCTTTGCTTGTTCTACTAGATGAATGGGCAAGTGCATCATCACAACAAAAAAAGATGGGGGGAATATCCTTTCTAACTTGCACAATGTGATTGCAATACTGTCTTGTAGTTTGTCTAAGTCAGCCATATTAAGGACAGTAGCACACAGAACTTTGAAAAACATACATAACTCAGTCACTGCTTCACACACATCATCTGGCAAATTTCCACGAATTGCTATTGGTAACAAATGTTCCAATAGAACATGGCAATCGTGACTCTTTAGACCAATAAGCCGTCAGAAACCTTAATTTCCCTCAAAAGTTTACAAAATGAATCCTTCTCCTTGTTCGACATCACATATGAAGCGTTTGGCACCCTATACTTATCCCCTGTTCTCGTCGCCCATAAGTCCTTCCGTATACCCATCCTTTGTAGGTCCAATCGAGCTTTTATATTGTCTTTTGTCTTCCCATTGACCTTCAATATGGTCCCCATCACAATATCACAAACATTCTTCTCGATATGCATTACATCTAGACTGTGGAACAATAAAATCGTACTCACGTAGGGTAATTCCAGCTGGAAAATGCTAATTTTCTTCCAATTGTGATCAAAGGGTATCTTTTCTACTAGACTTTGTTGATTGGCGTTCTTACCAAACTCAACTTGCTCTAGCTGATCCAACTGCTCAAGTATTTCGGCCCCATTTAATAGCTTTGGTGGTGGTCGTTTCTCCTTTTTCCCATTGAAGGCTGCCTTGTGATCACGCCATTTATGATCCATGGGAAAGAAGCGACGGTGGAACATGTAACACCACTTACCTACAAATAACATTTGGACAGAATGATAAGAGTTGGGCATAAAAGGAAAGTAATCCAAAATAAGTAGTAGTTCCGCTGTTACCTCCATTGCTTAATCGAAGTGAACATGGGTCATTATTGCAGCACGGACATGCAAATTTTCCCTTGGTACTCCATCCAGAAAGCATGGCTAGGGCAGGGAAATCGTTAATAGTACCTAATAGTGCTGCACGACATAGAAAGAACTCTTTCTTTGAAGCATCAAAAATTCGAATACCGCGCTCCCATAAATCCTTCAATTCCTCTATTAATAATTGCAGATACACATCAATATCATTTCCTGGTGATTTGGGTCCTGAAATTATCATAGACAAAATGAAATTGGAATCTTTCGTACACATCCATGGTGGTATGTTGTTGTTGATTAGAACAACTGGCCATGTGCTATGAGGATTCGTCATATTTCCGAAAGGATTCATCCCGTCAGTAGCTAATGTAAGTCTCAGATTACGAGGCTCGGCTGCAAATGTGGGGTGCATCTGATCAAAGCTCTTCCAGTTCTGAGAATCTGCCGGGTGCCTCAAAAGTCCATCATCGATACGTTGTTTATGCCATATCATGTGAGGAGCGGTCTTCGGACACATAAACCACCTCTGAATTCTTGCGTTTAAAGAAAAATATCGTACTATCTTTTCAACAACTTTCTTCTTAGGTTTTCTTTTTGCACTAATATCGGATTCATCGCCTCCCCATGACCCATCATTTTCCCATCTGCAAGCATGACAGACCGGGCACTTATCCAAGAGCGAATAGTCTTTCCGAAACAATATGCAATCATTTGGGCAAGCATCAATCTTCTGGTAGGTAAGACCCAAGTCCCTTATGGTTTTTAGAGCCTCATAACAGTTCTTCGGTATTAGGGCTGTTGGAAATGCCTTGATCAGAAGACTCAACAGCTCGTCGAACCATTTGTTAGCCAATCCACCACAGGTCTTAATACGAAGTAAGTGCACAGTAAAGGATAACCTTGAATAACTCTTACAATCAGGATAAAGGGGTTGCTCGGACTTCTCCAACAACCGGTAAAAAATAGCAGTATCGTAGTCCGAAGCTGCTCCAATAGCACCTAGCAACTCATCCCAATCGTCGTTTTCCGGCAAGTCATCTTCAACTGTTCTAGCAGTACCCAAAGGTTCCCTTCCCTCTGCCTCCCCATGGTATATCCAATTAGTATATCCTTTCGTGAACCCATGACGCAATATATGTAGATGTACTTCATCTCGAGATAAGAAGCCATTGTTATTGCAGTACACACACGGACAACGAATTGATTCAATCCCAGGTTGTATATGCTCAAATGCAAAGTCTAGGAAGTTTGCGACTCCCTCGCGGAATGCCTCCTCACTCCTACCCATTTTAATCCAACTCTTATCCATGGATAATTCCTGCATCAAACAGGCACAAATAAATTGAAATGCCAAAATTGATAATCAAATATCGATGCCCTTGCGAATGAATTAAAATCTAGTTACATCAATGGCAACTGAAAATGAAACCCTAGGGTTTGATTAGAAATTACTAACAAACAAAATCCATGTTTAAAATCAGGGTACGAATTTTTTTTTTTTACTGAGTGCAAAATTAGTAAAAAACCACAGATCTAAAAGAAATGGGCGTTTACCTGTGTTAAAAACACCTTCAATCACCAACGAAACCAAAACCCGTAAATATTAGAGGCGAAAAACAAAGTCTAGGGTTATTTTTTACAGAATCTAAACTAAGGTTATAAATTATAGTATCAAGTGCAAAATTAAGGTTAAATTTCAGTACCTTGTTTTTCTAATTCTTCCGATTAGAGAAAAACATAAGGTAAATCAAAGGAAATGAGGGTTCTTGCTGCAACAAAAATTGGGTTTTACCACATCCAGGTCTTCAGATCGTGAAGATGAGAAAAGGGATTTTAGGATTAAAAGTATTGGTGCTGGAGAACCAGTCAAGGAGAGAAGAGAAGTGGAGATCAAAGGGTTTTTTTTTTCCTCTGGAGTCTCGACTGGTAAAAGAAAGAATCACAAGAGCGAAGAGAGGAGGATTGAGCGAAGTGAATAGAGGAGGATGGAAGCGAGTCAAATCGTTAGGACTTTTTGTTTTGTTTTTTTTATTGAAGCACGTTAGTCATACGGATTGTGCAATTTTTTGGACGGTGGATATTGGGTTTCAGGTTTTCATACGGATTATAAGAAAGTGTGTTTTCTTTGTGCTTTCTTTGTGCTTTCTCTTCGTGCATTTGTGCTTTCTCTTTGTGTTTTCGGATTGAATTTCGACTAGTCACATAGGTCATGAAATAATTTAGAGTAGTCACACAGGTCATGAAGTAGCTTTAGTTCACACACACAAATTCGTCATCTTCGAGAAAGAAACTTTCTCGGAGATCGAAACCTGGCCAGGAGCGGACTACTATAAGTCTGAATGTTCGTAAGAAGGATGAATCATACCATTTACTGGTAAGATTCCATGGGAATATTCTCAGAAACCTTAAACACACCCTTTTCTGGCAACTTCGAGAAAGAAAGTGGCTCCGATTTAGAAAGCTGGACGGAAGTGGACTACTATAAGTCAGAAACTTCGTAAGAATGATGAATCCACCCATTTACAAGTAAGATTCAATCGAAATATTCTTTGAAACCTTAAACAAACCCTTTTCTGGCGACTTCGAGAAAGAAAGTGGCTCTGAGTACGAAAGCTGGCCGGAAGTGGACTACGATAAGTTAAAAGCTTCGTAAGAACGATGAATCCACCCATTTACAAGTAAGATTCCATCGAAATATTCTCTGAAACCTTAAACAAACCCATTTTTGTCGACTTCGAGAAAGAAAGTGGCTCTGAGTACGAAACCTGGCCGGAAGTGGACTACTATTAATATGAATTCATTGAAATGAGAACCCTAAAATTAATATGAATTCAATTAAAATTGAAGAAATTGGACCCGCGAATAATCTAAATTTGACAAAATATGATATTCAATCAAATTTACATTTTACACTTCTATTTTATGCCCACATAAATAAAAAGTCGTCAAATGCATGTACTAAATATGAACTTAACTAGTCCAAGAAATCTTGGAGATAGTATCTTAAGATTAGTTCAAGTGCATCTTAATTCACCTTCTATCTTGGAGAGGGTATCATAAGAAAGTGTGTTTTCTTTGTGCTTTCTCTTCGTGCATTTGTGCTTTCTCTTTGTGTTTTCGGATTGAATTTCGACTAGTCACATAGGTCATGAAATAATTTAGAGTAGTCACACAGGTCATGAAGTAGCTTTAGTTCACACACACAAATTCGTCATCTTCGAGAAAGAAACTTGCTCGGAGATCGAAACCTGGCCAGGAGCGGACTACTATAAGTCTGAATGTTCGTAAGAAGGATGAATCATACCATTTACTGGTAAGATTCCATGGGAATATTCTCAGAAACCTTAAACACACCCTTTTCTGGCAACTTCGAGAAAGAAAGTGGCTCCGATTTCGAAAGCTGGACGGAAGTGGACTACTATAAGTCAGAAACTTCGTAAGAATGATGAATCCACCCATTTACAAGTAAGATTCAATCGAAATATTCTTTGAAACCTTAAACAAACCCTTTTCTGGCGACTTCGAGAAAGAAAGTGGCTCTGAGTACGAAAGCTGGCCGGAAGTGGACTACGATGAGTTAGAAGCTTCGTAAGAACGATGAATCCACCCATTTACAAGTAAGATTCCATCGAAATATTCTCTGAAACCTTAAACAAACCCATTTTTGTCGACTTCGAGAAAGAAAGTGGCTCTGAGTACGAAACCTGGCCGGAAGTGGACTACTATTAATATGAATTCATTGAAATGAGAACCCTAAAATTAATATGAATTCAATTAAAATTGAAGAAATTGGACCCGCGAATAATCTAAATTTGACAAAATATGATATTCAATCAAATTTACATTTTACACTTCTATTTTATGCCCACATAATGCCGATCGACGTTTTTGCACATTTAGCCGATTTGCGTGCGCATTTTTTGGAGGGACGAAGGGTTATAGGGACATCCCATTTATGCCCACATAAATAAAAAGTCGTCAAATGCATGTACTAAATATGAAAAACCATAAAATCACTATGTTTAACGTAAAATGCTTCATAATTTGATATCAACTCAACTTATACTAAAAAATCAATTAAAGTGCGGAAAAAATATCGAGCATCATGTGGCCGGTAACCTCTGTATGTGCTTATTTGTATCATATAGATTTTTCCCCACCTAAAAATTACATCGCCATCTTTTCTGGTCGCTAATCGTAGAATTGGAACATTTTGTTGAACCGCAAATTACCCCGACAAGTGATTCACATGACAATTAACATTTTGTTTAAATTTTAATAATTTGGGTGGGCGCCAAATTTCCCCCCAACTTCTTACTCACAGGCCAAAAAAATTTGGTTTAAATTTTGGTAATTTGGCGAGCCAAATTTCCCCCCAACTTCTTACTCACAGGCCAAAAAAATTTGGTTCAAATTTTGTTAAGTTTCCCTACCGCGCACTCTCCCCGCCAACATTCACTAGGCGAAAAAATATCTCAATAAAATAAAAGAAATCTCCCCGAGTAAATTTGTTTCCACCCCATGTGAAATGGGAACAAAAGTTATCGACCCGTATGAGAATGATAAGTTAGAAGCTAGGGTTTCATCTTCACATTTTTAAGTTCTCGTTCTCTCTCTCTTTTAGGTTTAGTAGCAGCGGCTGCAGGAAAATCGAGAGTCTCTCTTCATTGCACTCTATATTCTTGGGTAAATCACTGTTCTTTACTTCGATTTTAAGTTCATGTTTCCTATCTGAGCATGCATACCTTTGATTTTAAGCTTTTAAATTCACTGTCTAGGGTTTAATTTGGGGATTCATCAAAAGTATTAATTTTTAGTTTTAGTTTTAGTCTTTGAAGTTGTCTTTTTGCTACTTTAAGCTTTGATTTTAAGCTTAGGATCTCATTTTGAGCAGGCATGTATGTTATTTTAAGATTCCACCGCCTAGGGTTCAGTTTGGGGATTAATTTTTTTTTCTTTTTTGTCTTTTGATGTTTGTTTAATTCTATTTTACATTTGTTTTTGGGTTGGATGGAATCTTCCATTAACCTTTGTTTTTTTGTTTTTCTTCTTTCTCTGTAACTTCTCCTGTAACTTAAAAAGAAAGGAAGAACTCTAAATCCTTTGATTTACCTTATGTTCCATGGATTTTTACTTTGAAGTTCATATACCCTTGCTATAAGTTTTGGGTGTCGGTAAATGTGAAGTCTGCTTGTTGAGTGATTTCCCTATAGTTGTTTTAGAAATGGATAAAAATACAGGGTTTTTTTCTTTTCTTTTCTTTTGATGTATCTTATTTGCTGCTTTAAGCTTTGTATAGTTCTCTTTTAAAAAAAGAAATAGTTCTCTTTTTTGCTGCTTTAAGATATTTTTTTGTCATTTATACCTTTGCTGTAAGTTTTGGATGCTGGTAAACTTATGAAGTTTAGCTTGTTGAGTGATTTGCCTGATTTTTGTTTTCAGAAATGGCTAGACATAGAGGTGGTCACGTGAAACAAGTTTCCCGTGGTGATCCCATGACCACTCCACAGTACTCTTCTTCTCCCCCAACACAAGAAAGGGCGCCGACTAATATGCGATCTGTAAACGGTAACAATATTCCTTCCCCTTTCTCGTAGTTTCTCCCTTATTTTGTTCATCGTATCATTTCATTTTTTTTTCATATCTAATTGTTTTGTTTACGGGGTTACTGCAGCAATGGGTGGTACGTCTTTAAATGTATCAAAGTCCAGGAAGCGACCTGCTGCAGCAGTAACAACTCCTCAAAGGCCGTTAAAGAGAAGACAGTGAGTGATAGATATTGCATTACAAGCATCTAGTACTCAAAGGCCCCAAAGTTTAATTCAAGCAAAACGATCATTGTTGTTGGGTGATGTAGAAAAGCGTCAATCATCTGTTCCACCACATAATGATGTTGAAGGCAACTTCAGTCAACGTTCTGCTTCTAGGCAGTTATCTCATCCACAGCGTCTTGAGTTTTAAAATCGTAGCAGGAAGCGTTCTACTTCATCTTCTCAACCGACATCTGTGCACCACAGCAGTCCTCGGGTGTCTCCTCGACGACATACTCAGTTTGCTCGTAATGAACGTGAGTCAACACCTCGTAGGAGTCCTCTACGACGTACTCTATTGGATCATGATGCATGTGAATCAACACCTCGTAGGAGTCCTCGATTGTCTCATCGACAACAAACTCAGTTGGCTGAAAATGAAGATATATCACCAGAGTTAAGTCGTCGAGGTTTTTCGCAGGAAGCTTCAAATTCTCCCGTGGAAACTGATTCTGCCCATCCGCCAGCTATAAGTAAAATCTGTTAACTTCTATCTTTTCTGTCACATTTGATAGTTAAAACGATTATCCTAAAAACTGATTTTGTTGGGTGATGTTCGTTTCTTGCACAGAGACTAGGGGTATTACCACCCTTCCTAAAGTTGCAATTAGAGATACTGACACGGATAAACTGAAAGTGGAAGTTTTTGAAAAGAGCTTGGTGGGTACATTTAGCCTTGAATGTATTCTCATGATAGGAATGTGGGTGCGCCAAAGTGACAACTTCCCTTTGACTGTGCGTTTGTTTAGAAACATGCCTGAAGAAAAGATAGCAAGAGTATCTAAACTTGTCAGGGTAATACTTAATTCACCGTTTCTATTTTTTTCTAGTTCTTTGGAATTTTTTGATCACTGGTCACTATTTAACTTTTTTTTTTGTTCTAGGATTACTATATCTTAGTACCCGATGATGAAAACGCTGAAGAGGCTATTAGAACACAAATGAGGTTGGCTTATGTTAGATATCGATCTGAGTTGGCGGCGTACTACAGAACGTTTGATAGTCATGAGGAAGCTTTGCGACATCCATCCCCAAGAATCCGCAATGTTGATGATTGGGCTTATATGTGTGACTTCTTTAACACTAATGTAAAGTTTAAGGTATATAAAATTTGCTGGTCTTACCCTTTGCAATGAATTGACATTTTAGATAATTATATTTTATGTGTTAACCTTTAACATGGAGCTGCGGTGTCCAGCTAGTTGCTTGTAAATCTGATTATGATTTCTCTATCCTAAGAAACAGTAAAAAGCTATATTTTTGGTGAAGGAGTGTCTCTTAATTTTCATTTTTATATTTAATTGTAGGTTGCGTCTGAGAAATCAAGGGATGCACGTAAGGCACAAGTTCTGAACCATACCAATGGTACAGAGAGTTTCGCCAGAAAAGCGTATGATAGGGTAAGTTTTAAATTATTCATTGATGCCTTTTCCTTGTTCTTCATGTGTTAATTACTTTTAACGGTGGTAAACTCACAAGTTCTATTTCATTAGGCGCGCAAAAATCTCCCGATTGATCCACTCAGTATGTTCATGGTAACCCACAAGGCTAAGAAGCTTGGTAAACTGTGTGAAGATTGGCAGGTACGAATCTCCTTCACTTACTAGTAATAAATTTGAATAATGCTTGAGACTTACTGTTGGTCTAAATGTGAACTAAGCATCCCAAGCTACAAGGTCCAGATACGCAGCATGTGTCATTTGTTACTGTTGGTCTGATGGCAATGTGTAGCTCAAATTTGTGTAGCTTTTTGGCTATGCATTTCTTACTGTTGGTATGATGGCAATGTTTTCATTCTTCCTAAGACTTTTATTAGCAGATGTTGCAATATTTAACTTGAATCCGTTTGGAGATTCTGCTTATTCTATTACTGTAGTTTTGTTTTGTTGTCTTTTCTTCATTTTCTTCATAGTAGCTACATAAGCTTGAATTTTTATTTAGTTGCTTGTTTTTACAACTTGTATGCAGAAAGAGATGAACCAGATCAGTGAGCAGGTTCGCCGAGGAGAAGTCAACCACACACCTGAGGAAATATATTCAATGGTTGTTGATCCACGTCGTATAGGGGCTAAGCGTACTCGTAAGTCAAAAGTTGCTGCCCGCTTCAGTTTATATGAGAAAAATGAAGCACAAATGGTTGCTCTCCAAGAACAGTTGGACTCTGAAAAGAAGAAAGTTGCGAAGCAAGACAAAGAAATCTCAAAGCTTCAAAAGAGGGAGCGTAATCTCAGAGAGTACTTGAATGATGTTTTGCAGACGCTTGGTTGTCAACCTGTGCCAGATGATTCAGAAGATGAGTCCCAAGATGAAGGTGAACATGAAGTTGATGATCGATTTACTTGGGATGATGTGCAAGAAGATGAAAATGGTTGTGCTAGGGACGATGATGATTTGCAAGAAGATGAGAACAATTATGTTGGGGACGATGATGATTTGCAGGCAGATGGATGTGCTAATGATAATTAGGAGAATGAATTGTCAGGGGAGGATGAATAGGATGAATGTTGAATGTGTAGTTTTATTTTGGTGAACATACAGGTCCATTGCCTTCACTGGCTCCTTTTGTTACTTTTTTGTGTGGACCTGTATGGTTCTTGTTCTTTTCTGGGATGGTTTGCAAACAATTTGGTTAACTTGATGGTTTTTGTTTTTTTGTAACAAGTTAATTTGCTTGGGTGGGGATACTGATACCACGTGTAATTAAGGAATGGTTTTAATTAATTGGAAGTGGATAATTATAATTATGAAATCTTAATTAGTAATTACCTTCAGTATTAATTTTTAAATGGTAATTAATTTTCGGATTTCTAAATCAGGAGTACAAAAATTTGGTTTAAGCAACCAACTTCAGGCCATGTATAGGTATTTTAAATGCTCTTGGGTTGCTTGGTCTAGCTATGAAGCAATCAGAAATTATTTTAATTGCTCAAAGAGTATTTGGTCTAGCTAAGAAGCGATCGGTATTTCACTCTCTAGTTTTGGTTGGTCTATCTATGAAGCGATCGGCGTTTCACTTGCTCAAGTATGGTTGGTCTAACTCTAAAGTGATGGTTATTTTGCTTGTTCTAAGCAGGTCGGTCTATCTATGAAGCGATGATTATTTTGCTTGCTCTAGGTGAGTCGGTCTAGCTATTAAGCGATGATTATTTTGCTTGCTCTAGGTGAGTCGGTCTAGCTATGAAGCGATTAACAAAGGAGATGCTACATGATAGTTGGTTGATTATTAAAACAATTGCCTAGCTGCTCTAGATCTATAGAGATCCTACCTTTTGCAACTTAAGAGCGAGAGCCAAATTAAGTCGCTCTAAGGGCTAGAGCGATTCAATATGGGCTTTTCCAACCAAAACTGCCAGGTTGCTTAATCCAGTTTTTCTTGTAGTGAGATCTTTGTGTTTTTTCAAACCCTAAATATAAATATTACCTTGATAGATGTTGAGTTTAGAAATATTGAATATTGGGTTCCATTTTTTTCTCTTGATTTTATGGGTATTTACTCGATGAAACCAGAGAACGCAAGATGAAGATTTTCATCCCTTTTCGATACCATTTATATTTATTATGTGTTTATCAACTATTTTGTTGTATAAGAATATGTATTATTTCAGAG
Organism: Papaver somniferum; assembly: GCF_003573695.1. Taxonomy (NCBI): domain Eukaryota; kingdom Viridiplantae; phylum Streptophyta; class Magnoliopsida; order Ranunculales; family Papaveraceae; genus Papaver; species Papaver somniferum. The sequence continues at coordinate 35,921,549 of NC_039366.1, forward strand.
ATTAGTTAAAATTGGATTGAAATTATAAACCTAGGTCATTAATTCATTGTTGTGATATTTAAAAAGATTGTAAGAATAATTTTGATAAAGAGAGGAATAGTGTTGCAGAAATCAGAGAACTTAAATAGTTTGAATTCTTTGAGAAAATCAGAGATCAATTTTTTCGATCATCACAATAATTAAATCCAGATTAATTTTGTATTATTTTCCTTAACAAATTTGTTCTCCCATACATCAATTTGAGAAGATTCAGAGATCTTCTCGCTATATGATTTTTTTAAAAGGCATAACTTAAATATTTGTTGCAGGAGAGGAGGCGAACACTAGGGTTTCTTTCAGAAAAAATGGTAAGATGCTGATTTTCCTGAGGTTTTCTTCTATGACGTGGGATCGGAGAACAAACACCTCATCCAACAATTGTACCTGCCACATGGGATCAGCTGTCAAGCAGCTGTTATCAAGCGGGTCATGTAGCAGGATTGGTCAAATTCAACCAAGTTACGTCATGGTGGTCCTTCAATCAAGAAACCCATAAGCTTGCTCTGCATGGAGATGAGGTTCTCTCATGTTCTGTTTCTGATGAAAATTAAAACACAAAATTGGTTAAATAGCCCAAACAGATTTGTCCCACGTACAAATATAATCTAACATCAATAGCCTAGTATATTTGAGTATTTGAATGGGACCAACGAGAAAGACGACCAACAACAGATGGGCTACGACCAAGCAAAGCAGACATCTCAGAGTTAGCATGCACAACAAGAAATTTAAATAATCCGAAACGGAAAATGTTATCAATAAAGAAAAGCACATCTTGACCCTCAACATCTCTAAAGTGCCCAACAACAGATAACCCAGTAAGTCATTGAGCAAAAAACTTAAACAAACAACATCAATTATTTTTATAATGACATGGTGCCAATATGATCTTTGTTTTGTTTCTTCTTCCAACAAATTGCATTTGTCATTGAGGATTCCATATTCAAAATCTTCTCATTTTATGGAAATCTTCTTTCCTTAGTTTACTTATGCTTCGAAGCCGTAACCATTTTTCATCCTTGTTGTTGGCTAACTAGCAAAAAAATCTTCACTAACTTGCAACCATGTAAAATAATTTTTTACTTACACTCAAGATGCAATTAAATGCAACCAACAATAAAACATAATGTATCTGGTTATGTCCAATGATAACAAATGATGTATCTGAATGGATCCAGTAATACCAAAAGATATACCAAGTGCATTCAATAATAACACAGGATGTACCAAGATACATCCAGTGCATCCAAGACGAAACCAGGATTATCATAAACACAGATACATCATGGTTTAAGTTGAACACAAGCAATAACCGACAAGTACCAAACGATTATCTTTTTAGCCTATTTCAAGAGTGGTTTATTTTGTTGGTTATTGAGGCAACATGAAATCCCCTTAAACATGTCCAACAATTAAGCAAAGCACAGACACAAACTACTGCAAAAATATACTCCAGAACTTATAGAAGTGTGGGTGAGAGAAAATGTGTACTCGGCTACCATAAAATACCTGCATTCACTAAGTTAGAACTTATAACAGAACTACATTGAAGTTTCTATATATAACACATGATGAAACCGATTTCAACCTGTAATAATATATGATGAAAAAAGGTTTCATTTAGTGAATATACATGATGAAACCAGTTTCATCCTTGTTTAAATTTGGATGAAAACAATTTCAGCTCAACCCAAAACAGGATGAAACCAGTTTCATCCAAACCAAATTCGATTAATCTAAAACTAGCTAGTTTTTACGTAGGTTAAACGTAGATGAGACCAGTTTCATCCAAACCGAATTCAATCAGTTTCAAACTAAATTTTACAGAGCTTAAACCTAGATGGAACCAGTTTCATCTAACCAAATTCAATCAATTAAAATAGGATGAAACCAAGTTCCTCCCAATTTAAAACTAGACGAAATTGTATCCACCCCAATTGTGTATATGATGAACCCATTTCCAATACCAATCAAGATAAACATATAAAAATTTGTTTAAACAAGTGCAGATACTTATAATTAAAGCATTACATTCACGTTTCACATTTATAAACAAATTTGTAACATATGCACCAAATTTTCTAACCAAGATTATACTATTTCGAATGTAATCAAAGACAATTAGGGCTTGAACCTTACAAATTTGAGCATATACTTCAATTAACAAAAAACCATAATTTTTTCAAATTGTGAATTTTAGAAATTTAAATTAAATTAGGGCATCAGAAATTTCTTTGGACAGTGGTGGTGGTGGCGGGCGTCGGTGATGGTGTTGGAGAAGCAAGATGTTATCGACGACGATGGTATTTTCTAGTAGTATAGATGGTGGTGGTGGTGTTGATGTTGGTGGTGGATAAAGTTGATATTTGTCGATGGTGGTATTGGTGTTTGTAGTAGTGGAGATGGGATTAATGGTGTTGATAATGGAGGTGGTCCAGGTGGAAGAAGATTATGATGGTGATGGTGGTGGGATGGTAGAGGAAGATGATGTCGATGATGGAGACGAAGAACAACAGTGTTTTCAAATAAAAATGAAATTCTTAAGATTGTTCGTTGTTTTGCCGGAAAGAGAAGAAGCTCTGGTAGAGGGTAAATTTGTTTGTTTTAAAATAACTTTCCCCTTGTGTATTTCACCCAACACAATAATTTACTCCTCCATCTGAACCGGAAAATGTACCTTTCTCGGCAAATGATCCATTCATTGAAATTAAAACCCTTAATCAACAAACAAATAAATCGAAGAACTTGAACACGTGAATTTATTATCTAGGGACCATAGATACTGGATGTTAACTTGAGTTCCTCAAAATAGAACAAGAAAATGACAATTAAATATTGTAGGAAATACCTATTAGTCCTAGAAATAATATATATTAGGATGAGTCTAGTCCAGTTGACTGAGTCAACTGTCTGTTTGGTCCTTTTTGGTAAAATATATTATAGTTTGGTCCTAAAAATTACGGTTTGGTCCTAGGGTGACGTCATAGATGATGTAATTGTCACTAGTAGCGGCAGAAAGATCCTTTTGGGACTATATATATAGAAAAAGTCAATATAAAATATATTATTTCAGATTTACTTTCTTTCTCCTTCTGTTTTCAGATCTAGTTTCTCTCTCCATTTTTTCTTTTCTTTTTTCTGTTGATGCTCATGAAAACGATGAAGAAAGATGATAATTTTTTGTTTTTTTTTCTATGTAGCTACCGTTGATGTTGAAGATGATGAAGACGACTGAGATTTTTGTGTTTCTTCGTCATTTGTTGCTGTTGCTGCTGTTGAAGAAGATGGAGATGATGAAGACGACGATGATTTTGTGTTTCTTTCTTCTCTGCTGCTGCTGCTTTTGTTGTAGATGATGTAGACGATTAATACGATGAAGACTATGAATATTTTTATGTTATTTGAATGTATTTTTTTGATTTTAATGTTGAAGATCTTGATCTTGATTTTGCTGCTCGTGTTAAAGACGAAGTTCTGCTGCTGTTAAATACGATGATGTTTGTTGTTGCTGTTGAAGAAGACGAAGATGATGAAGATGATGCTACTGCAGTTCATTCCAGAAATGAACTCTGTTTTTTTTAGGTTTTTATATGGAGTTCATTTCTGGAATGAACTCTGTTTTTTTTTTTAGGTTTTTATATGGAGTTCATTTATGGAATGAACTCTGTTTTTTTAGGGTTTTTATATGGAGTTCATTTCTGGAATGAACTCTGACTTTTTTAGGTTTTTATATGGAGTTCATTTTTGGAATGAACTCTCGTTTTTTAGGTTTTTATATGGAATTCATTTCTGGAATGAACTCTGGTCTTTTAGGTTTTTATATGGAGTTCATTTCTGGAATGAACTCTGGTTTATATGTTTTCTGAAAAAATAAGTAGAAGTTAACATGAGTTCATTTTGACGAATGAACTGCTACAAGAAAATAAGTAAAAATTAACAGGAAAGGGTAATTTTGTCAGTTTTATATTTTTAAATTATTACGGACCAAACAGTAAAGGCATTTTCCCAAAGGACTAAACAGACATGGGACCACCTAAAAAAGGACCAAACGATATTTTTCCCTTAAATATTTCTGTCCATGGACTATGCACCCAAAAATATACATGAAAATTTATACCCGTCCGACACAGTCACACAGATTCAAAAAAAGACTAGCAGCTGCAATATCTATCTGAGGGGCAGAGTCGATAGTAAAACAATTGATGGAACTGTGGACAACCACTGTGGGGCGAAGTTGAGGGGTGGTGTCTTATTGAAAAAGAAAAAAGAGATACAAGAAAGAAGGCGCCTAGGCGCATCTAACTTCTAAGTTGCAACGACATCATTGGAATCAAAGATCAAAGATCACTTTTGCGGACAGGAAACAGATCACTTGTATGTGTGTACATTCAAGACTTCTCCTTCCAAATGCAAAGATCACTTTCAATTGTCTATGCAAGAAGGCGTTGGAAGAATATATACACACTGTAGGAAATGTCTTTAACACAAACGGCTGAAGCATCTTCCCCACCCAAGTATCAAAACTTCTTGTTTGGATCATTCATGAACCAACTAATCCAATGGTTGCAACCGAACAAAACAACATTATAGTCTATCGGATTGAAACCTATTACCTGAATTGTTTCATCGTCATTACACATAACTAAAAACCTTCTTCACCAAATATAGAAAGATGGATTGAAGGAAAATATATAACAACTAAAAGCGCAGGATTTCTGTTAGAAGTGTGTTGTCTTCCAACTCAAAACCAATTGGCAATGAGTGGAGTGGCTCCATACCTTATATATTAAGATCTAGGTTAAGGATTTAGCTATGTGGGAGTATTTTATAGTTTCTCCAACATCCTCCCCCTCCACGTGTAGGGCGTAGATTAAGCCACTACAACGTGGACCTCTGTACGGGTGGACGGGCAGTCCTTTGGGTCTACTTCTCATTCCACTCTCATACGGGCCTAGCTCTGATACCATGTTAGAAGAAGTTGTTGTCATAATTGATAATGATACATGGGAGAAAGTAGCAAGGCCAAGTGACAAATAAGTTATTGGTGTGAAGTGGATCTACAAGGTGAAGTACAATGCGGATGGATCGGTTCAAAGGCACAAAGCAAAGTTGGTGGCAAAGGGATATTCACAACAATCCGGCATCGACTACAATGAGACTTTTGCACCGGTTGCTCGTCTTGACACCATTAGATCCGTGATTGCTATGGCTTCCCAAAAAGGTTGGTTACTTTACCAACTTGATGTCAAATCGGCATTTTATAATGGAAAACTCCATGAAGAGGTCTATGTAGAACAACCACAAGGTTTTGTGATTGAAGGAGAAGAAGACAAGGTATACAAGTTGAAAAAAGTTTTGTATGGCCTCTAGCAAGCACCAAGAGCTTGGTATAGTGACATAGATGGATACTTCAAAAGACAAAACTTCAACAAAAGCAAGAGTCATCCTACACTATATGTGAAGACAAAAGATACGTCTATTCTCATCGTTGCCTTGTATGTTGATGATCTTATCTTTACGAGTAATGATATTCATATGATTAAGCAATTTAAGAGAGAAATGATGATGAAATATGAGATGAGTGACATGGGTTTGCTCAAGTACTTCCTTGGTATAGAAGTTCATCAAAGTGAAGATGGAGTGTTCATTTATCAAAGAAAGTATGCCGAAAAGGTGTTGAAGAAATTTGGTATGCTTGGTTGTAATCCCACATCTAAACCACTTCTAGTGAATGAGAAACTCAAGAAAGATGATGGAGGAAGAAAAGTTGATGAGACTTACTATAGAAGTCTTATTGGAAACTTGTTGTACCTTATACATACAAGACCCGACATCATGTTTGCTTCAAGTATGCTTTCTAGGTTCATGAGTTCACCTAGTCATTTACATCTTGGCGCGTGTTGAGGTACATACAAGAAACAATGAATTTTGTAATCATGTATCAAGAAATTTGGATGTCAAATTAGTTGGCTATTGTGATAGTGACTTGGGAGGATGTATTGATTACATGAAGAGTACATCGGGGTACGCGCTTTCTCTTGGTTCGGGTATATTTACATGGGCATCAAAGAAGCAAGAAACCGTAGCTCTATCCACGGCGGAAGCGGAGTACATTTCGGCATCAATAGCTACATCTCATGTTGTATAGCTAAGAAGAATCATGGAAGATATTCAAGAGAAACAAGAAGAAAGCACCGTAATATTTTGTGACAAAAAATCGGCAATTGTTGTGCCCAAAAATTCGGTTGAGCATTGTAGAGCAAGGCACATCGAACTCAAGAACCATTTCATTCAAGAAGCGGTTGAAGATGGTGAGATATAATTCAAGTATTGCACGACGGAAGACCAATTGGCGGAAAAATTCACCAAGGCACTTCCTAAAGGCAAGTTTCAAAATTTTATAGAATTACTAGGAGTTGTGGAACATTACACTAAGAAGGAGATTTTAAAAAAATAATAATAACAAATAAAATTGTTTGAAGTGTGTGGGCTTCCAACTCAAAACCAATTGGCAATGAGTGGAGTGGCTCCACACCTTATATATTAAGATCTAGGCTAAGGAGTTAGCTATGTGGGACTATTTTATAGTTTCTCCAACATGCTCCCCCTCCACGTGTAGGGCGGAGATTAAGCCACTACAACGTGGACCTCTATACGTCTACTTCTCATTCCACTCTCATACGGACCTAGCTCTGATACCATGTTAGAAGTGTGTGGGCTTCCAACTCATTACCAATTGGTTTAGAGTTGGAAGCCCTCACACTTCTAACAATTTCTAATCATAACAAATAAAACATTTAAAATGTACGATGTGCACGCCTGGTTTTTTTAAAGCTTATTCTTCCACAATCTTCTATGTTAGTCTCCCCAGACCAGTGTAGTTAATATCGGATATCGGTTTATCTCGGCCAGGATATATACACTGGTACGACTTTATATCGGGGATATTATCGTTCAAATATCGGTATAATATCGGTTCCAAATTTAGAGACTATAATTTTATAGCTACCATCAATTTTATCAAAAAACACAAGAGTAACTTCAATAACTTTAAAGTTCACTACCTAAAATGATAAATAAACAAGTTTTAACTAGAAACAGGAGAGTAACTTCAACAACTTAAAAGTTTATTGTCTAAAATGGTAAATAAACAAGTTAAAAGTTCAAACCAAAAACAGGAGAGTATCTTCAACAACTTTAAAGTTTACTACCTAAAATGGTAATTAAACAAGGATATTACAGTCTTATTCAAAATCATACGAGCCACTATTGATATCATCATCTTCAGTAACTTCATTATCTCCATCAAGTAGTCCATAATCTGTGTCTACAATCAATTGATCAGTATCATATCCATCGTACTCAGAGTCGGTTGGGTAAGTAGACTTACTTCGAGAGCTACATGCACCTCTACTACCAACTGGCCGACTTTATTTACCAATAATATCTTGCAAATCATCCAAAATTACATTATCACCTTCTACCGCCAAGTCTTTCAAGTTCTGTGGATCCAACCATTCATCATTTTCATCATGCTCATCAAGAAAAATAAGATCACGACATATTATCCCCGATATATCGGCCGATACGGCTAATATCGGACGATATTATCACCAAGATATCTTATCGCCGATACAATGCTTATCCTACCGCTCCAAAGCCGATATCCGAAATATCCCCGATATATCGGCCGATACGAACGATATTGACTACACTTCCCCAGACCTGGTACTGTCACTGTTTTTAATTTGTTTTACTGATTGCTTGGGTTTTTCAAAGGCTCATCAGATACTTTATTTTTTACCTAGTACCTATAGAAAAGAAAAGTCATAAGTTGTTTTACCCAACGTACTGTGTAGCACCATTGGCATTGGCTTAGATTCTTACATGGATATTTGCTCTCTGTGAGATGGTCACGAGTCACATAAAACCGATAATTATATATCTTACTTCTTTTAGATGATTAACAATTCCTTGATCTTTTTTCTTCTCTGGGTTTGGCAGGTTTTCCAAAATCTACCCCGTCTTCGGTTCTAGGTATTGGCGCATCTCTGTAACCCATAACTTATCTTTGCCAAAATCTTCCTGCAACATTAGTCTTTCTAAATCTTTCAAATACGTAACCTCTGTCTCTCCCAAATCTTTCAAGGAAACAAGGCTCTGTATGTGAGTAGTTGACTCAATGTAATTTGCATTCTTAACATTATGATTCCAAAGATTGTCTAAGGTTGATGATTTAGGGTCATAACGATTGAGTAAGTACATAGTGCTTAAAAATAGTACTTCCTTGTTCCTTGTGATTGCGAATGGATTGAAAAATGAAAATATTTCCTTATGTTGTATACTGAAATCCTTAATCCAGCATGACGAACTCTTGTTGTAGTCATTTTGTTTCTGATTACACTCTTTCGTGGTGTAACTAGTACCAGCACCGTTTCTCTTGTATACCCATATGTCAGTGCTCTCGGTGTTGGAATATGTATAGTTTGTACAAGCCAAATACAAATTATTGTTCCCTTCAAGTAATTTAAATTCTGAAAGGAAGACACCCTTATTTTCGAACTCGAAACATGGCATTCGTATCGAATGGAATTTCTCACCTTCCATATCAAAGGCCACAATCTCAGATTCTTTTACTTTACAATCCATTTGTTGCAACCAATAAAGTGCTCCATTTGCAAAGATACCTGTAGAATTATTAAATGTGTGATGGCCGATAAATCCAATGAATCTCCACTCATGACCACCAACAGTATATACATGAACACGTCCCTTGCGTTCCTTTGGATGATAACAGTATAGTCAATATCGGTCGGATCGGCCGATATATCGGGGATATTTCAGATATCGGACTTGGAGCGGTAGGATAAGCATTGTGTCGGCGATACGATATCTTGGCGATAATATCGTCCGATATTAGCCGTATTGGCCGATATATCGGGGATATTTCGTGATCTTATTTTTCTTGATGAGCATGATGAAAATGATGAATGGTTGGATCCACATAACTTGAAAGACTTGGCGGTAGAAGGTGATAATGTAACTTTGGATGATTTGCAAGATATTATTGGTAAAAAAGGTCTGCCAGTTGGTAGTAGAGGTGCATGTAGTTCTCGAAGTAAGTCTACTTACCCAACCGACTCTGAGTATGATGGATATGATAATGATCAATTGATGCTAGACACAGATTATGGACTACTTGATGAAGCTAATGGAGTTACTGAAGATGATGATATCAATAGTGGATCGTATGATTTTGAATAAGACTGTAATATCCTTGTTTAATTACCATTTTAGGTAGTAAACTTTAAAGTTGTTGAAGTTACTCCCCTGTTTTTGGTTTGAACTTTTAACTTGTTTAATTACCATTTTAGGCAGTAAACTTTTAAGTTGTTGAAGTTACTCTCCTGTTTCTAGTTAAAACTTGTTTATTTATCATTTTAGGTAGTGAATTTTAAAGTTATTGAAGTTACTCTTGTGTTTTTTGATAAAATTGATGGTTGCCATAAAATTATAGTTTCTAAATTTGGAACCGATATTATACCGATATTTGAACGATAATATCCTTGATATAAAATCGTACCAACGTATGTGTCCTGGCCGAGATAAACCGATATCCGATATTAACTACATTGGATGATAATATATTGTAACAACCTTGTAAGAATTAGTTGAAGGACAATACCGAAACCCATTTCCTAAACTAAAAGATACACGGCTTGTACTTTTCAGAGTTATAAAATTTTGGAAGACAAATAGATTCTCCAGGTAACGGGTTGCAGATTAGAAAAGGATCTGCCCTTACAAGGTGACATCAAGCCAAACATTGCAAGACCCGACCATGATATCCTCTGTCGGGGAGGATTTCTCAATAAATCTGTTGTGTTGTATCTTTGAAAGTGTCTTGTCAGTGTAATAATATTTTTTTTTTGCATGACCGTAATGATCATTCTCATCTTCATAGAAAAGTTGTTTTCTAACCTTATTAGCTTTAACACTATAAGAGAAAAGGAAACCCAACTTATGAGATTTATAATTGCGGAGGAGAGACTTCCAAGTTGCGCATACACGTTTGGCTTGCAAAGCTTCCCCGATTGGTAATCGGAAAAGTATGTTCTCTGTGATTTCAGTAGGAAGATTCTCCATGTTGCTGTTGTTGATTAATTAATCTGCTGTTATACTCGTCTTCTTTGTTTTATATGGAGAGATCACAAAGAGAGATGTGTCGGTATAGCAGAGCCAGCGCCGCTTATATATGTTTATTTCTTATACCCTAAAGCTTCTTATCTCTTAAGGAAATTTAGGGAAGATGACCAAAGCCACTATGGACAACGATAAGCTTGTGAGGCCCTTTAAAATTGCGTAGTGGGCCTAGCTAGTTATTTTCGTATTTTCGTATTAAGCGAGAACGCTGATTTTAGGCATACTGAAATCTTTCTAGGTATACTTGATAAAGACAAAAAAGGTTGTGAAATAATAAAATCAGATATCCCCTTAACCCAATTTTTTAATGGAAAATCTATCCTTTACGTATTAGTGTTAGTAATCTTGATTGGTGATTAAATATTTTGTTTAGTGATTAAGATAATTTTCAGAATTATAAAGGTTGTTTAGATGAAAAAAATTGGGGGAAAAAAAAATAAAAGTTTTGGTTAAGAAGGAGAGAAAGAAGGAGAAAGTGAGAAATTTTTAATTCTTGATTCAATGGAGGATGTGGAGGGTCATAATTCATATAAAAAAACCTAGGAAAATACATATCAACTACAACAATGATTCCCAAATGGCTGATTTCTTAGATTATGAGAACGATTTTACACAAACTCAAACTCAAACACAAAGAGAGATGTGTCGGTATAGCAGCGCCAGCGCCGCTTATATATGTTTATTTCTTATACCCTAAAGCTTCTTACCTCTATAAGGAAATTTAGGGAAGATGACCAAAGCCACTATGGACAACGATAAGCTTGTGAGGCCCTTTAAAATTGCGTAGTGGGCCTAGCTAGTTATTTTCGTATTTTCGCATTAAGCGAGAACGCTGATTTTAGGCATAGTGAAATCTTTCTAGGCATACTTAATAAAGACAAAAAAGGTTGTGAAATAATAAAATCAGATATCCCCTTAACCCAATTTTTTAATGGAAAATCTATCCTTTACGTATTAGTGTTAGTAATCTTGATTGGTGATTAAATATTTTGTTTAGTGATTAAGATAATTTTCAGAATTATAAAGGTTGTTTAGATGAAAAAATTTGGGGGAAAAAAAAAGTTTTTGTTAAGAAGGAGAGAAAGAAAGAGAAAGTGAGAAAATTTTAATTCTTGATTCAATGGAGGATGAGGAGGGTCATAATTCATATAAAAAACCTAGGAAAATACATATCAACTACAACAATGATTCCCAAATGGCTGATTTCTTAGATTATGAGAACGATTTTACACAAACTCAAACTCAAACACAAAGAGAGATATGTCGGTATAGCAGCGCCAGCGCCGCTTATATATGTTTATTTCTTATACCCTAAAGCTTCTTATCTCTATAAGGAAATTTAGGGAAGATGGCCAAAGCCACTATGGACAAATATAAGCTTGTGAGGCCCTTTAAAATTGCGTAGTGGGCCTAGCTAGTTATTTTCGTATTTTCACATTAAGCGAGAACGCTGATTTTAGGCATACTGAAATCTTTCTAGGCATACTTAATAAAGACAAAAAAGGTTGTGAAATAACAAAATCAGATATTCCCTTAATCCAATTTTTTTAATGGAAAATCTACCCTTTACGTATTAGTGTTAGTAATCTTGATTGGTGATTAAATATTTTGTTTAGTGATTAAGATAATTTTCAGAATTATAAAGGTTGTTTAGATGAAAAAATTTGGGAGAAAAAAAATAAAAGTTTTGGTTAAGAAGGAGAGAAAGAAGGAGAAAGTGAGAAAATTTTAATTCTTGATTCAATGGAGGATGAGGAGGGTCATAATTAATATAAAAAAACCTAGGAAAATACATATCAACTACAACAATGATTCCCAAATGGCTGATTTCTTAGATTATGAGAACGATTTTACACAAACTCAAACTCAAGATCAAACTCAAACACAAACTCAAGATGATGATTTTTATGAGCCAAATCCAGATGATGAGTACATATATGAGGAACCCAATGCTTCTAATACACAAGTACACTTCTATCTTATGCTCAATCTCACTTCTATAGCTCGAAATTATCAAAAGTTTAGATTTTTGCTTCATGGTTCGGCGAACCAGGTTGAGGTTCGGCTCACATCTATAAGCCAAATCAACCAAATGATGAATGGTTCGGCTCGCTGAATCTGTTTACAGCATGCGCCGAACCTATAATTTTCAATTTCAACCCTTTTGCTAGACACTAGTTCGGATTATATGAAAGTTTCATAGTAAGCCGAACAACATCATGAATAGCCCGGAATAAAAATAACTACTGGTTCGGCTTATATATTCAAAATCGTATGATCTGAACATGAATTTGTTAATTTTTGGGTTAAAATATTGTTATTGGTTCGGCATATATTGAGAATACCTTATAAGTCGAATCCTCTAAATGTTCAAGGTTCGGCACATAATAAGCCGAACATGAATTTGTTAATTTTTTGGTTAAAATTTTGTTCGTGGTTCGGCACATATTGAGAATATCGTATAAGCCGAAACATGTAAATGTTCATGGTTCGACACATAATATGATTATCGAATGAGCCGAACATTGCTATTATATTCCTTTTGTAGTATTTAACCTTGTGATATTCTTTGTAGATCGTGCTTGGCGGACCTGTACCCATGGAAAATCAACCTGATCCAGTAGACATAATTCACGAGGATACCAAGGATCACTTCCAAAATGATTTGGTATGTAAGAACTTTTTGTTTACCTTAATGTTGTCGGAATATTCCAAAGTTTTTTTTCTTATAAATTATTTGTTTTGGAATGAATTTATAGATGGAAAACTAAACCCGAAGTTCTTGATTGGGTTGAGGAACACACGATGAAGGTAAATTGTGTACTAGTTAAAGGACAACAAATCCGAGGGGATCGTTTTCAATCTCAAGAATAAGTCCTTGAACGAAGAAGATCAATATTGGATAATGAATAAAGATGTGGATTGTCGTCATAACCACTCACGTCCCAAAGACCTTCATGGACATGCGAAAGTAGCGCTACTCAAACCCGACGAGATGCTAGAAGTCGATAAAATGACACGAGCATGTTTTCCACCATCTAAGATTCTTAGCAAATTGAAGGCGGACAACAAGAATAATAAGTCGATTATGCAAACTATCTACAATGCAAGACAAAAGATTAGAAGACTCAATTTGCAAGGTAGGATGGTGATGCAACAAGTAATGTGGTTAGGGGTGAAGAATAACTACGCTTGCCAAAAGAAGTTGGATGACTTCGGTCAAGTCACACACCTTTTCCTTTCCCACCTTGAATGCATCCAATTGGCTATATGCTTCCCACAAGTTATTATATTGGATTGCACGTACAAGACTAATAAATATGAGATGCCGTTGATGAACATTGTGGGGCATACTTCGACAAAGGCACCGTTCACCGTGGCTTTTTGTTTCTTGAAAAACGAGAAGAAAGAGAGTTATGTTTGGGGGTTAGAACAATTGAAGTTAATCTTCCGGTAGGGTGCTCTTCTTAAAGTGTTCGTTTCCGATCAAGATGCATCGTTGATGTATGCTATTAAGAAGGTATTTTCGGATGCTTTCAACTTTCTTTGCACATTTCATATATGGTGCAATGTGAGGAAAAAATACCAACCGATAATTCAACCATTTAAGTTGAAATAATTAGAGAATATTGCTAAACTGCAGTTGGAGACACGAGTAAAGAAAAAGAAGGAATTATTGAAAGCATATGAACATAATGAGATGTTGTGGGCTTCTTTCCAAGGCGAATGAGAAGATTTGGTATGGTCAATCACCGAGGATGTCTATGAAGAAAATTTTAAAATGCTTATTGAGCATTAGAAGACCGACTACCCCGATGTCATTACTTACTTGGTCAAAGATGTGTTGGAACCTAATAAAGAAAGGTTCGTATGTTGTTTCACAAATCAGCACAAACACTTCGACAACCAAGCCACAAGTATGGTAGAGTCGGCTCATTATTGGTTGAAGAAGAACCTTTTTGGATGTGTTGACACTTTTGTCACGGTTTTTGATGCAATTGATGAATATTTCAAAAGTGATGTTATGAGAATTAAAGTCGCGTTCGAGCATAACCTTATGTTTAGTAATTGGATAGGGAATTAACTTATAGAGTCTCCCATCTATGCATTGACTTGTTGATGCAAGAAGTGGATTTCATTAAGACATTAGCAGCCAACTTGGAGGAAGAGTGTGTTTGTAAAATGAAGACATTTATGGGACTTCCATGCCACCACGACCTACTTCGATACAAGGATGGTATCATACCATTTGAGGATATTGATCATTTTTGGAAACAATTAATCTTCGATCCTCTCCCAACCGAAGAACACGAGGATGATCTAGAGATATGAGACACGACAGATGGGAAAAAGTTGGTGGAAATGTATATGAATATGTTCCAATCTCAAAAGACAATCCTATGGGACAACATGATACCGCCACGACAGATGGGAAAAAGTGATCCTAAAGTTAGGAAGAGTAAGAAAATGAATACTTTTCAAACTAGACAAGCCAACAAGGAACTATTGGCTACTAAAAGGGATCCATCCGGGGTTGACTACCATGATGCAAGGTATGAAAAGGCAAAGAAGGAAATTAAGATGTTGATGAAGGAGGAAGAAGTCAAAGTACCAAAAAAACTAGGTCGTCCGAGTATTCAAAAATCCGAAACAAGTAACAAAGGGGTGAATGATACTGATTGTCCGTCACAAGCAAAGGATAGTAAAGGGGATGGGAAGGGGAAGGATAAGATGTATCCTTCACAAACTAAGATAAAGGAGAAAAGGACCGTACATGAAATTGGTAGGATGAGAGGACCCAATTTCCTTATGGTTCGCCTTATGTGTGACCACAATAACAAGCTGAACCATACACTGATGACCCAGAAAATTTCATGTTTGATCGTCGAGAATTACCTGAAGCATAGTGAAAGTTCCTCCAATGTTTGTGCTTGTCAACCTAGAGGCGGATGCAAGTTGGTCCAGCAGGTAAGCCAGCGAAGCCGTTCCCCAAGCATACTTGTCAACGGTTTCAATATTCTTTACGAATTGGAGATAATTAGCATTTACCTTGTTTCCGGTAAGGTCAGGAAAGATATCTCTGCCAAGAGTATAAAGCAAGTATGCGGTTCCGGTTTGCTTCACTTTGATCTCGTCCATTACCAACACCCCCTTATTTACTTTCTTCTTTGTGCACTCAAATTCCTTTTTCAGGTTAGTTAGCTTGATCTTCTTATTCCTTCCACCAGGTATGCAAACGGAATCGACATCTCTAACGGATCGACAAAACTCCAACTCATATTTGAATGAACTTCAACCAAGAGTTTTCTCGAACAACTTGTATAGCTCTTCCCAACTCATGTCATAATAATCAGCATCCACGCTTCTACCCCTTGCTTTAAGGCCTGTAATCTTACTCGCTTCATCAGGAGAGATTGACATCTCTCCAAAAGGTAATTGAAATGTGTAAGTCTCTTGACAAAATCTCTCTACAAAACAGGAGGTTGTCACACTATCATATTCTTGATGTCCATATTGAATGGCATTCCATAAATCAGAGGATTGTACTCAAGCAACCACCTCATCAACCTCTTCAGAAAGTTTCCATTCTGCTGCCCTCTGGTGTCTCAATACTCGGACTGCAAGGTTGTGATCAGGAGTCGCATAAATCCTTTTTGCCCAAGATTCGGCGTAACCAATAAACACATTTCCTCCATCTTACGGAAGACCATGAAGCTCACATTCCGATCTAGGTGAAATTACATCATCTTCATCAGGAATGTGAAAACCTGTAGGCCGTTGTCCTGCAACTTTGTTCACTGACTTTGGTTGTGCAACCTTATTACCTTTATCGGGTTTTCTTTGGGGTTGTGTTTCTTGAATATCATCAACTTCTTCATCATCATAAATTCCTTCTTCTTGTATTCCAACTCTTCCTTGTTCATCAACTTCTTCATCATCATAAATTCCTTCTTCTTGTATTCCAACTCTTCCTTGTTCATCAACTTCTTCATCATCATAAATTCCTTCTTATTGTATTCCAACTCTTCCTTGTTCATCTATTTCTTCTATGTCAGTTCCTCTACGGTTCGCTCCCATTTTTTTCTTACCTCCTCCTCGAGGATCGGGAGTTTCAGAAGTAAAAGGTGTTACCTCCATCTTCTTCTTCTTTTTAGCTGCATTGTTCCTGACATAAGCATAAAACTTATAAGCCTAATACTTCGAACAACAAAGGAATACAAACTATATGAAATATGTATTTGATTATCATTTACAGAGAGTAGTTCGGCTTATATCCACAAAATACTTCCAAGCCGAACATATATATTCGGCACAAAACTACTATTATCGAGTAAGCCGAATCCATATTTACGAATTAAAACTACGCATAATGATTTCATAAAATGAGACGAACCTCTACACTTGCAAAAATAATGAATTCTAACAACACATATTCGGCTCAAAACAAAGAGTATCGAATAAGCCGAATCTATACTTAGGAATTGTAACATATGTTCGGCGCATAAAAATATCATAGGATACGCTGAGCCTATACACTTGAACAATCTATGAAATTCTACAAATACATGTTCGGCTCAAATTTAATTGTATCGAATAAGCCGATCCTAAATACAAGGCTTCTATTTAACAAAGTTCGTCTCAAATCTCATCTAAACTTTTAAGCCGAACTGTTCATATGCATTTTCAGAGTTTAGTTTCAAGAACAGTTCGGCGCAAATCTGGGAATACTTTTAAGCCGAGCCCTACTTTCTTATTCTCATTTCAGGTGTTGGTTCTTCACTTTGTTCTTTCGGTTCGAATTGTGGTTGGATTTCACTTTGTTCTACATCTTCATCTTTAGTTGATGCTTCAATTGATCTATTAGAAGGCGTTACAGTTTTACGACGACCCATTATATAGTAGAGTTTAATCGACGATCAATTTTTCATGAATCGACGATTATCAGTTTCACGGCGATGTGATGCGATATGAAGTGAGGGAGGCATAGGAGGGAAGGAAGAAGAAGACTAGAAAACTGATTTAGTGTTTTTTGTATTAGGATTAGGGATATATTAATAATTTAGAAGATTTAAGGGCATATATGTAATTGAACTACCCATAGGGTACCCCTTATAAGGTCATCCAAGTTAGGACTATTTCTTTGTATGCCTAGAAAGATTTAGGTATACCCAAAATCAGGGTTCTTAAGCGAAGCTGTTGAAGTCGAAGGTGAGGAGTCACTATGAGAAGCGGAGAAGTTGTTGCATCTAATTAAGTTGCAATGTAGTTACAAAAAAGAATTGTTTTATGCAACAACTATGTGAATATCAAACAGGTTGCCATCCTGAATACACAGGTTTCCAGCCTGAATACACTGGAAGAAACTCTACTTTATGGTGTGTACATGATTTTTGAAACTTTTTGGTAGTTTTATAGCGCGTTTGGATGCACACTCAGAAGTTACTTTTCGACTTTCGGAAGTCAGAAATCAGTTTGGCAACTTCTAGAAGCAGACAAGTCAGTTTTTTGTGATGCAAAATAGTTTTGCTTCTGACTTCTGCTTCTGACTTCTACTTCTGGAGAAGCAGAAGTCAGAAGTAGATTTGTATCCAAACGCGCTATTAGGCAACGAAGAAAAGATTGGTAGTAGTATGACATTCCGTCAGCAACCTCAACCATGCTAGCGTCTACGTAATATGAACAGTGCATTCTGAGAAAGTGGATGACACCACTGACGGCTAAAGGACAACTAGCTAGGGAGGTGATAATGTAAGGTTAGAAAACCAATCAGAAAATTCATCAGACTCGTTTTGAATGCAAATATCCAACAGAGGAAGGAATGACACGGCTTGAAGCAAATATATCCCTGCTGCAGTAAGACAATATTAATCAGTATCAACAACAAACTTCTTTTAAGTACATTTCTGCAGTAATCGACGCACAAAAGACAAAAAATACTGCTGATAATACCATAGAGATGGAAATATATTAAATTTAAACTTCAAAACTTCTGCACTCACCCAAATCAGAACCAAACATTTCAACGTTGAACTTATTAGAAAGCCTATAATAAAACCTTGTAACATTAGTTGTGACCAAAACCTTCCTTGTCTTCGGTTGGAGGTTTTGGTGTACGTTCTTTTATAATTTTTTTCTAAATGTTTCAATCTTTTTATAAGCGCTTCATCAAAATTTTCATATAAGTAACATCAGTCTCTCCTAAATCTTTCAAAGAAACGAGTCCCTGCGTGTGAGGAATTTCCTCAATGTATCTCATACCCTTAGCATTGTCATCCCAAAGTTTGTTTAGGGTTGAAGTTTTAGGTTCATAACTATAGATTCTCGTGCGAGATGGTATGTGGAGGTTATCCCACAGCAGTACTTCATTGTTTCTTGTAATTGCGAATGTCTCAAAACATGATAAATCCCCTTTGTTCTGTATATTAAATTCCTTAATCCAGCATGACGAATTTTCTTTGTGGTCGTTTTGTTTCGAACTACACTCTTTTGTGGCATAACTAGTATCATCATCGTTAATATTGTTTCTCTTGTATATGTCAATGTGAATAGATGCATATATATAAACCACATACAAATTATTATTCCCACCGAGCAACTTAAGTCGAGAGAAACTCTTATATTCGGATTCATCAAAATATTCAGTAGGCGGCATTGGGATTGAACTGAACTTCTCACCTTCCAAATCGAATGCCATAATCTCACATTCTTCGACCATTTGACTACTTCGGTAAAACCATTAAAGCGCACCATTTTCATTGTTTTTTTTGGAAAGCAGAGGGGGTTAAGTAGACCCCAACCTACAAGGAAGAAGAAACAGAAAACAAGAAAAAAAGAGGACTAAACACGCCTACAACCACAAAAACCCAACCTGTACAGGCAACTAAACAAAACTACTCAGCAATTCCTATAATAGACTTTCCCAGCTGCAACTTCCTCCACAATCTTATTTAAGTCCTCAGCAAAGTAGCTCGGAGTGTACTCAACAAACTCTCTAGTTGGCCTATCACTAGCTATCAGATCTACACCTCTATTTGCTAATCTATAAGTATGAACAGGTGAGCAAGATTGTAGCACGCTTCGCAGTTTTTTAGTGGATTCCCATACATGATGGCACTTCCAAGGAGGCTTTGAGTCATCCTTGGAGAGATAAGAGATAACTGTCAAGGAATCAGAACGCAGGGAGACATTATTACAACCTTTCATAATGGAAAGCTTCATCCCAGCTTCTGCGCCTTGAAGCTCATGAAGAGTGATAGAGATGGGAGCTGAACTGCCAGCAACAACACCAATAGGTTCACCAGTCTCCACTCTGATTATAGCTTCATAACCAGCACTATCATCACCTAGCGAGCCATCTGTGTTCAAAGCTACTTCTCCTGCTGCAGGCTTCTTCCAAGTGGTTGTGAGCTGTTTGGGAAGAGTAAAATTAGGCACACACCCCCAACTAGCAGCAAGGTACCTATTTTCAATAGTATCAAGCATAACACAGCCTTTTGAAGCCATCTTAAGCTTGACATCTGATCTGACCATATGAAAAATTATCTCAGGGTTGACAGATTTCTGCGTGAAGATACGCATATTCCTTTCGCCCCATAAGTGATATATGCAAGCATTGAAAGCCATCTTTTTTAGTGTGCCAACAGACTTGGGTCCAGCAAACTGAGTTACTTCCATTGAATTTGAACCTCCCAATCCATGTGGCTGATAAATCTTATCCCTAATAAAATACACAACGTTTCCAAACTTGGACAGAGTAGCAGCAATTGAATAACAGATGCATGTCATCTTCTAGCATTAAGTTGCATAAAACACAAACAGGGTTCACATCCATACCCCAAGAGAGAAGCTTGAATCTGGTTTTTAGTCCTCTATTCAAGGCCACCCAAACAATGAAACACTGTCTTGGAATGCAGTGGGAAAACCAGAAAATAGATCTCCAATATTTCTTAGGCCCTTGAGCTCTCAGGGAATTGTAAGTGTCTTTCAGTGTGTAATCCCCCCCTTTCCCTGCAGTCCATACAATCATGTCTTCAATCAAATGGTCAGTCTTAACATTCATCACATCCATAAGGTTATCACCAAGAACACTGGCTAGATTTGGAGATATAGACCATGCACCATTACTCAAACAACTGCTGACATTAGCATTCACATGATGGATAGTGTCATATTGCATATGAGCAAGAAAAATACTAAGCAAAGTACCTTGGGGGAGCCACCTATCTTTCAATAGTTTTGTAGTTTCACAATTGCCTATCAAATGCAATACAAGTTTACTAGCAATCTCCCCATGGTCTAGTATACGCCTCCAACACCAAGAGGAATCAACAGGTGGTTTAAAGTGCCAGAAGTCCTTCCCCTTGAATAGGTTATGTCTAACCCAAATAACCCAGATGGTTTGCTTGTTTGAGATAATGTCCCAAATATGTCGAAGATTAGCTGCAGTATTTGTAGTTTCAATACATCGAATCCCTAGACTTCCTTCAAAGTAAGGTAAGCAGGTAATTGACCACTTGACAGAAGGTTGTTTGTAAATAAGATCAATACCAGACCAAAAAAACTTCCTAAAGATAGAATTGATGATGTTGACAGTCTTCTTAGGTAGGACAAAACAATAAATCCAGAAAATCAACATACTACTAAGAATAACCTTTACAAGAAGAACTCTCCCAGAAAAAGACAAGTTTCTAGCTTTCCAGAGACTTTCTAATTTTTTGGACACATCAAAACTTTCTAATTTTTTGGACACATCAAAACTTTCTAATTTTATGGTCGGATCTTGCAATGACTTGGCTTGTTTTGGAAAAGTTAATAAAGATCCTTTTCTAATATGCAACCCGTTAACAGGAGAATCTATCATACTTCCGTACTTTAATTATCGTGAATTCGATGGGGATATATCAAGCACAAGGCTTCCCGAAATTCGTTTAGCAAGTGGATTTGGCTATTGTCCTTCAACTAATAAGTACAAGGTTGTTACAATATATCATGAACGAGAGGAGGCACATAAAAGACGTGTTCAAGCATATACTGTTGGCGGTGAGTGGAGACACATTGGATTTATTGGTCGTTCCACATTCAATTATTCATCAGGTATCAATGCAAATGGTCAATAATCTAAGAAATTGGCCAGGAATGTGTCTACTATTACACTGAGTTGTTTGGTCATCACTCTGCATTTCCTTTTGATGCTGCTGCCTGGGACCATATTGAGCTAAACCAGAATGTTTCTTTGGAGGAAGCTGATCTCTTAACCAAGCCAGTCGCCAATGATGAGATAGTTTTCGCCTTGTCTACCATTGACTCGGACAAGGCATCAGGCCCAGGTGGATTCTCCTCTCACTTCTTTAAAAGATGTTGGAGGATTATTGGTTTCAATTTTATCAAAGCTGTAAAGAGATGCTTCTCGAGTGCAAAACTTCTTGGAGAGGTAAATGCGACTCTTATCTCCTTAATTCCAAAGACTTCTAATGCCTCTACTTTGAATGACTTCAGGCCCATTGCTTGTTGCAATGTTTTGTACAAGTGTATTACTAAGATTTTAACCATTCGACTCAAGCATGTGATGAAGAAATTGGTCAGTCCCTGCCAGTCATCCTTTATCTCAGGAAGGTCTATACAAGACAATATCATGCTGGCTCATGAATTGCTCCGTAACTACCATCGCAATAATGGAGCTCCTAAGTGTGCCCTCAAGATTGATCTAAGGAAAGTCTATGACTGCATCAGATGGGATGCCTTAGTCACTACCTTAAAGAAGTTTAAATTCCTTCAGAAGTTCATTGATTGGATCTGTATGTGCATCACGACTCTAAAGTTCTCGATTACGGTGAATGGCTCAACTCATGGGTACATAGTTGGTAAGAGGGGCATCAGGCAAAGATGCCCTCTCTCCCCCTATCTCTTTGTATTGATGATGGAGGTGTTTAACACTCTAATGATCCAGCAGGTGCGGTTAGGATTTTTATCTCTCCACCCAAGATGCAAGTATCCGGAAATCACCCACCTCTGCTTTGCTGATGACTTGCTAGTTTTTATAAAAGGTGATGTCCAATCTGCCAGGGCTTTGGCTAACACCCTCACTGTCTTCTCTAACACGACTGTCCTGGTTGTTAACAATCAGAAGAACAACATTTTTATGTCCTCAGTTGACCCAACCTCTGCCATTAGCATCAAATCTGTGTTGGGGTTTGAAGTTGGTTGTAAGAGACTGAAACCTTTCTTGGGTTTAACTATACACGTTAATTAAGTTCTACATTTACAATGCCTAAAACTCTAATGGTTGAGTGCCTCTTAATACTTGTGCGTTTCTTAATAAGAAATTCTAGTGCCAAATCAGAAATGTATGCCTAAATCTAAACCCCGGGCGCCCAAATAGCTATGTATTCACCAAGACACATGTCTTCACAACACATGGCTTAGGGTGAAGTCATGCAAATCGTGTTCGGTTTAAAACACAAAAAGAATTTTGTTTTGGGGAGATCTTCTTCTTCCTCTCTTTTTAGTTTTCCTTTCTCTAGGAATGTAGAAAATTGGAGAGAACTTGACTTGAATTTTGCATGAGGGCGCTTTGTAGAGATTTGGATACATGGAATTGCTGAGATTGCCTTGATTTTTGAGGTGGGTTTAGCAAGTGGAGATCTCATATGCGAACGAAGATGACAGTGGTGAAAGTTCCATGAAATATAACTACTGTTGGTGATACGTGTTGTGCTTTTTATGTGTCTAAGGATGCTTCAAAGCTAGAAGAATAGGTAGGGGATCTTTCCCTTTCGTTTTTGATTTCTTGCATGATGTATTTCGGTACTAATTTGGTTATTGGTCTTGATATTTTATAATTGTAGAAATGATAATGACAAAATGGATTTAATATGCTTGTCACAAATGTTTAGCAGCCCAATTGTGTCGATTATGACTTAGGGTTCATGATCGGAAAGTGAGGATTTTGCTACAGCTCATGCCAATTTTGGAATTTTCCGAATTGGGTATTTAGTAAATACCTGGGTACAAGGTGTTTGTTGATATGCCTGAATTGGTAGTAACTCTTTTCTTAATAATCCATAACTTTGTTTTTGTGTAGCTAGTTGTGCTCGTTGTTCCTTTCAAATACTTGAGCACTCGACTTACTTTCTGTTTGTGACATTGATAAATTCACACTTATGAACATCATCCATATTTCATCATTTTTGGATTATTTGGGCAATGCAATTGGGTACTATTCATTTGAGTCGACGTGCTTTTAGAAATGAAAACTAGATATATCTGTTTTGTACTAATAATCTTGGTTGCAAATTAGTGAAAGACATTCAGGAATTGTGTTGGTTCTTGAGGCTGGGGTATTAAGAATTTTGGTTAAATACTTGACAGTTACTATAAATTCACATTTTTAAATGCATAAATGAGGTTGTCTACGACCTTATTTTGAACTACCTACTCGTTTAAGTTGGGTTGTGAAGCAAGCCCTTGTAAGTTGGACTAAATAGTCATCTGTATGTGAAACATTTGAATTCATGTGTGCAACAGTTTCTCCTCAATTGTTACAAGCTTGGAAGATGAAAGTCTAGCATTTAGGTCTTGAGTTACTAATTCAGTTAGGTGGAGGATTATCTGTAAGATACATAAATGGTACTTAACCACTAGTGCTTTAAAGTACAAACTCCTAGTGGGCAGGATCTATTCTCTTATGTTGGTAACTAGGATTATTCTACTGACGGTGTAAATAAGATTTTTCCTAATAATGAGTTGAAGTACACAGAAATGAAATGGTAAGTCAGGATAATAATAATGGATTAATTTATATTGTTGTGGACAAATAAGTACCTCTTATTTTAAAGAGAAGTGGAGTTTCTACATTACACTAGTTTGTTTTCTCTATATGCATATTGTGGTCTGAACCTTGTTGGAATGTTCCGTATCTACTTTTATGACTTACTTCTTTGCAAGATAATCTATTTTGTCTCATTTTGGTATATATACATGCCATGGTCGATGCAAGGTCTGGTTTGGATTTTTGTAAGACTTACTTCTTTGCTTGGAGGGAGTATTCATATAATTGCTCTCTTTAATTTAGTTAGTTTACTGGCTGTACTTCGACCATTAAAAGATGTGAAATGAGTGTCGCTAAATGCTTATTTTACATTTAAGCTCAGCCTTAACCAACTTAGTTCAAAACTGCTATTTAGTATGAGTGTGAAACGTACACTTTAATTTCAACGTTCACTGTACTACAGGAACTTGGGTGTGTCTAATTGCTTAGAACATAACTAATCCCTTTCCATGCATCTAGTCATTTTCATTTTTATCTATGAGCAAGTGTTTTCGGCTATACAAGTATTTCTAGAGTTGCTTTTCTTCAGTGCTTCACTGTGATTAATTAGGTGAAGTAAAATGGCACCCATATTGATAGTAGCCTATCAGCAAGTGGACAAGTCATGATGCTGCTTGGCGTTCATTTTCTTTTGGTCATCACTTGGCCACTTCCCTTAAATTAGTGAATATTTTATTAAGGGGCAAGATTAATAGAAATGCCAATTTAATGGTAAACTTGGTGGATTGTGTAGTATACTAATCCTACAGTGGTAGCTTTGTATTATTTGTCTGGAGTTGTATGTTAGTTGTATTTCATTTTGATGTACTCTGTTTAGGATTAAGTGGTATGACCTTAATTACTCTTGTTGTTTATGTAAGCTTTGATTTATCTTAATCTACTTTGTTGTTGCCCAGATTCTTGTAAAATTATCAAATACAGTTCTGCGATTGTTGGTGATACGATGAGTTTGGGATAGTTGTTGCGTTGCAATTCATACTATCCATTCTAAGAGATAATTGTTACCATTATGGGTGGTTCATATTATCTAAATAAATTAATGACGAACTACGGTCGTGCTTGATCCCTTCGAGCAACGGAGAAGGTACGTAGGCAGCCGCTATGCGGTTCAGCACAACTACGCAAGGTTGTTCATCAACTACGCAAGGTTGTTCATATCATCTGAAGTGTTGGCTGCTGCTTGGCAGTTCATACCATCTATTCAGAGATGATTGCAGCCCTGGCAGATTATATAATGTTTGTTAGAGGTAGTTGCAGCATTGGTTGTTCATACTGCCTAGTGAGAGATGATTATTACCATCCAAGATAAATCATACCATCTGATGATTGTACAGCCTATGAGACAAGAGATGGTTATTACCGGTCGAGGTAATTCATTATATGTCTCAGGTCGTGAGTTAAGCAATGGTTTTTATCATACATGGTAATTCATATCATCTGAGAGGAGATGGTTGTTGTCGTTTAAAGCCAATTCATACCATCTAACGAGGGATGGTTACTGCAGGGCAGTCCATACCATCTACTAGGCCACAATTGGTGGCACCCCCAGCACCGGTGGATAAACCATCTAGATTGTGAGATTGTTAAGCCTAAGTGGCAACCCTTCTTAGGCCTAAGTGGCAACCCTTGTCAGGCCCACTGGGGCACCCCACCTACGTGTGGCTACCCGGAAGACCATTGGCACTGGCCGATGGTGGCTGGTATCCAGAACTACCCTGACATTGGCACTGGCCATTCTTCACCTGTCTGATACGGTGTGTGATGTCAGGCCCACTGGGGCACTCCACCACATGGGTGGCTACCCGGAAGACCATTGACACTGGCCGGTGGTGGCTGGTATCCAGAACTACCCTGACAATTCTGACATTTCAATGACCCTTAATGAGGTTTCTGTTCAGCAGAATGTCAGTCTCTCAACCTTGGTGCTCGCTTGGAGATGATTGTCGCTTGCACAAGGTGATTTATATCATTTGGTTGGTTAACAATGATATTTGAAATTGTACAGCAGTTTGACGGAATCGATAACCCTTGGAATGAAAACAGGGTTTGCCTTCCCATGAAATAGTTTAGCATAAATCGATGAGCATTTGCTTGGTAAAAATCGGATTGGTCCAAAAAATCGGATTGGTCCAAAAAATTAGAAAGTTTTGAAATGTATAAAGTACATTTGGGTCTAAATTCATCCCATAGAAATACACTTTTTTTCCCCTTTGTGTTTATATTTTCAACCATACCCGTTTAGGAAAATGCTGAAAAGTTGAAGAAAAGAAGTAGATTGGGCCCAATTCAATATACATAGGGGCTCCGGGCCGAGATGTGTCGGCCAGGATAACTCAAATTCCCAATTTAATAAAAAATAATTCTCATCGTACTGAAACCCTAACAGAACTAAAGAAACGAGAAACTTTTCTGAGAAAACTTCTAGTGCTGCGCAAATGGCGACTAGTTTGAGTAGAATGGAAAATAAAGCTGCATCTTCAGTAATCCCACTAGCAAACAGAACTCCTCATAAAACCTCTGCTATTTTCGTTACCACCCCATTGAAGACCTGTACCACCAACAGTAATACTAATAATCTTTTTGGAAAAACTTCAGTTACAACTCATCGTCACCTCTCAGCTCTAGCTGAGAAGAAAGTCAGTTCCGATGATACCCTTGACAAGATTATTCAAGTCTGAAATAAATTGTTCTGAGAACAAATATCGTGAGGTTTGTTCCCTTTTACGTTTGTTTTATGAATACTTTATCTTCAACATTATTGAACAATGAATGATTTTTAATTATGCAATTTTCCGATAGTTTGCTGAGGCAGCAAGAGAGTTTCATTTCAAGATTGTGGATAATGCAGGGGAGAACAGTATAACATTTACTAGAGATAGGTGAAGAGATCAAAGCCACAGTTTACGGGCCTCATAGGAATTTTTATGGCTGTCCGGAAGAAAACAGTGATCCACCAGAGTATGTTCGCTTGAATGTAAGTATTTCTAATAAATGCTAGGAAGAACCTGATATCTCGTAAGTGTAATTCATTGCTAGTAATTTATATGGTTATTATATTCTTGCTATCAGTGTTTGGATTTGCTAAATATTATAACAATGGTTTTCGTTGTTTTCTCGTGTTGAAGGGAATTTGATGAGAAGTTGCAGAAAGTTTTCCGCACATATTTGGAAGTCAGAGGGTTTGAACCCAACGTTTGCAAATTCTTATATGACTACATGGTTCAGAGAGAGCAGACGAAACACGCAAGGTGGTTGAAGTGCTTGAAGAATTTCATTGCCTTTAGTAGTAACGACAGCAATCGCTTTGGAAAAGTATCTAGAGCAACCTCAAAGGCTAGTTTGGATAATCAGACTAGTTTGATGGCACTTTTCTCAGAGTTGTTGAATCTGAAATCGATTGTGCCGAGAAGGAATTTCACGAGGTTTCTATATTCCTTTTCTACTCAAAGGCTAGTTTGGATAATCAGATTTAATTTCATGGTTTTCATCTTAGATGGAAGGATGGCCGTTGATCGTCGCAAGCCTTTATTTTGGTAACCGCATAGGGAAGGTCGGCATGGTTTGGCGCGGCAAGGTGGCTGGCATGCCATTGGCACATGTGACATGGTTGACATGCCTTGGCGCGGTTTGGGCATGACCAAAACTAGGGTTTTGGGCCAAAGATTACCATGTGTTGGTTGGTGACCTTGGACGGCTGAAATTTACATCTAATATGGAAGGGTGGCCGTTGATTGTCACACGCCTTCATTTTGGAAGCAATGAAAGGAAGGCCGGCACGGCATGGCTTAGACGCGACAAGGTGGATGGCGCGACATGTCATTGGCACATGTGGCATGGTCGGCATGCCTTGGCATGGTTTAGGCGCGACCAAACTAGGGTTTTGGCGGAGATGAAATCACATTCTGATGGCACTTTTCTCAGAGTTGTTGAATCTGAAATCGATTGTGCCGAGAAGGAATTTCACGAGGTTTCTATATTCCTTTTCTACTCAAAGGCTAGTTTGGATAATCAGATTTATTTTCATGATTTTGATACTTGGGCACCTTTGTTTTTGCTGAGGCACTAAGTGAGTATCCTTTTAAGATTGAGGAAGAAAATGTAGGGAAGCGAACTATAACATTGACCCGAGAGTATCAGGGTGGTGAGGAGATTAAAGTCACGGTTCATCACAAGCATTATCGTGGAAAGTATGTTGACTTGAAAGGAACTCTTTTGAACAAAACTGGTGTAACTTTGGACTTCCATGCATGGTACGATTTCTGAAACAGATGGATTTGAAATCACAAGTTTGGATGTCAAGGATCCAAATGTTTCTTACCCTTCCCATTGTTATGGTGGGCCTGATTTCTCGTAAGTGAAATTGGCTGCTAGTTTTGGATTATTATATTTTTCTATATATCTAGTCATAACACTGGGTTTTTTTGTTGTTTTTTCTTGCTTTGAAGGGATTTGGATGAGAAGTTTCAGAACGTTTTCCGCACATATTTGGAAGGCAGAGGGATTGGACCAAGCATTACCGAAGTTTTATATGACTCCATGGTTGAGATGAAGCACAAGAAACACACTGGCCGTGGTGGAAACAATTGAAGAATTTCGTTGCCAACAAAAATTGCTTTAGTTGAAACTTCTTTGGCTAATTTGGATTCATGAAATTCGTCAAGGCATCAATAAAATATTCCGGGGTGCGAAGCTAGCTACTTGATTGCTGTGTAATATGGGCAATCGGTTTATTATGATGATGATCCTAAGCGTATATCCAAACCAAAACGTTTTTTAATTGTTGAACCATCTTAGCTATTTTTTAGGAACGTAATACACGGTACAAATCGTTGCATGAACGGAATACACGTGCTTCGACACTAAATCCTACATCCACAGGGGTTTTGTTATCCACTATTGATTATATAATGTTACATATAAAGTCGATTGACTCTACGTATGGTGATGATACTAAAGGAAAGAAGATGAAACTCACACTTACTATTACAATCTCCGTTCCTCTCACTATGATGTATTTTGCCTATAATTCTCTCTCCTATAATTTTGTCGACCCCCTCTTTTCTAGCCTTGGTATTTATAGGCACTTTGAGTGGGGTCCTCCCTTCTATCACTGTCGGAGCTTTTCTCCTTGGTTAATGTGCTGGTGCCAATGGGTGGCTTTGTATGTGCCAATGCTTCTAACAGTATTGTTCTATAACGATGCTATGCCTCCTCTTTTCTTCACAGGATGCATGACACGTATCTTATTTTCTTCGCATTTAATGCGGATTGTTGAGTTAATTAGCACACATGAGACAGCTGTAAATGTAGTTGTCATCTCAGTGTCAGTTGTACTTCATCTCGTCCGTTAAATTTAAATCTTTCTCGAGATTTGATAAAGGTTTCTAAGTGATATGTTAAGGTACTTCTCGGGTTATTTCCTGCATGGTGTTCCCTTTTTTTTGGTGTCATTAGATCTTCCTTCATCTAGACACGTGGAGGGAGATCTCGCAATATCTTAGGTGTCTCTATGTGCCATCATATCTATATGTTCTTCCTTCCATATGATGTAGACGTGTGTTTCTTCTGCCACGTGGTTGTATTCTTTTTTGATCGGAAAAGAAGATATATTAAGATAATAGAATGTACAGAAGGCTACCATAGGTAGATTTAAGGAAAAAGAAAAAAATTAGGAGAACATGAAACAGATTACATAAAAAGATTCTCACAGTTATTGATCATTGTACTAGAAAAGTTTAGGTGAACTCTTTTTCCAGCTGCATTTTCCCAAAGTAAAATCAAAGTTTTTTCCTCCGTACTTAGATCATCATCAGTTCTGAAAGTGTGCTTGAGGCCAAAAGTGCGACTGTTGTGTTCCTTCCATAAACTCCAGAAATGGCCGCAGGAATTAGGCTCCAAATGAAGTTCTCATTAATAGAAAAGTTTGTATTATGCCAACAGTGAGCCAGCGACATTACAGTCCTTGGAGTGACCCAAGCACAGCACCAACTATGTATCAATAAAGACCACACCCTAGAAGCAACTCTGCAATGTAGAAATAGGTGATCTTGCGTCTCTGCATTGTCACCACAAAGAGTGCAGTAGTTATCTAGCTGAATTTCTTTGCGCAGAAGTACATCCTTCCTATTTAGTTTACCATGTAACAAACTCCATACTAATCAACTAATTTATACACTACAAGAAAAGTTGGATTAAGCGACCAGGCATTTTTGGTTGGAAAAGCTCATATTGAGTCGTTCTAACCCTTAAAGCGACTTAATTTGGCTCTCGCTCTCGAGTTGCAAAAGGTTGGATTTCTACAAGTCTAGAGCAGCTAGGCAATCGCTTTAGTAATCAAGCAACTATCATGTAGCGTCTTTTTTCTTAATTGCTTCATGGATAAACCGACCTCCCTAGAGCAAGCAAAATAGTGATCACTTTAAAGCTAGACCAACCAAAATACAGCAAGTAAAACGTTGATCACTTCATAGATAGACCAACCATAATAGAGCAAGTGAAATACCTGAAGTTGGTTGCTTACATTTTTGAGCTACCAAATGTTTTGCCCTGAAGTTGGTTGCTTGCGTTTTTGAGCTACCGAAGTTGGTTGCTTACATTTTTGAGCTACCAAACTCTTTTCCCTAAAGTTGGTTGCCTACATTTTTGAGCTATCAAACTTTTTGCCCGCTACATCTGTTGTTCTGGTGTCGAAAATATCTGGCCTATTTCGATTTAGATAATCCTAAATTGAACTTACAATTAAAATTGATACTAAAACAAATTATGAACCAAATTAAAAACTGAATCATGTTTTATTATATCACATAGATCAATTTACAGCATTTCTTAAAAAAAGACAATCTTTAGAGGAACAAAAAGATCAAAAATACAAACTAATTTCTTTAAAAAATGCCGATTACAATTTCCTTAATTTTGAAACTAAAGATGAACACTCCTTCGACTTTGTAGCAGCAAGCTCATAATAAGAGATTCATACTGCCATCATTCTTGTGTTTAAGTTCCTATCTGATCATTCATCATTCAAGTGTAAAGAAACCAGCAAATCCTGAATCTCCACAACTTGTAGTCTGCTTTTTGCCACAATGTTACTAATTCAGATTATACAAAACACGAACATGTCAAATCAAAGATAATGATATTCATAATATAAATTTTAGAAATGATCTAATGAAGAATGTCATTATTGCCAGGAACTTCTGAAACAAAGGACATGATTGGGACATACTTTCGGTATTCCGATGGAGGCACTAGTTTCCTCAATAACGAGATCATCACAATGGTGGATGTTAGGTTGTCAAGGACTGAGCTTAGAAAGGAAGTGACAATTCCAACCTGAAATGTACAGCAAGAACCCATGGTGTTATCATAGCAACGTCATGCATTTCAATCACATGAAGATATCAAAAAGCATCTAACATATACTTACATCAAGAATATATTTTCATGACTATACTCTTAGGCAAATCTATATCTAATGTACTTCAATATTTCAGCTTAGACATGGATAGGATAATCGGAAGCCACCAGAACTTCATAACATGAGCCATCAAAATATGGCAGTGATTCTCTGTCCTTGCAGATTTTTAGAATGAAAAACAGATATACATGTTTCTGTTGAGAATGCATTTCACAATAGTGCGAACAAACACTTCAAGGATTAGTTTGGCTGTATAATACATATGTAGGCATCTGACAGTAAAAAGTGCATAACACCTTACTTATATGCTTTTGGAGCAAATGGCTCAATAGAAACAACAGAGGTAACACCAATACACCATGTCATAATATGGAAATGGAATCAGAAGAATCAGTCAATGAGGAGTAGCGACCACTCACCACCCAAAGAAGAGTCTGTGTCTTCCGAGTAGTTATATTATCAGTAACCAGTTTAAATCCTTGATGAGCATCAACTATCTCTACTATGGTCATTGCACCAAGCAAAAAAAAATACTATTTCACTAACTTCTGCACATGTATGACTGAGCTCATTCACAGCTATATCAGTCGAGGGAGCCTGTACCAGAAAAGACAACAAATTGTCACAACCAAACAAATAAGAAATTAATAGGGGAAAGAAACAAACATGAAAACCTCCAGATAAGAGAGGTTAGAAATGAAAGGAGCAGCTGATTATTTCGAAAAAGAAAAGAGCCAGTATCATGTTTCTATATACTTTTCCCATTAAGCTGAAATCTCAAGAAATTGAAATGAATCTTACCCCGATGCTTCTGATAACCCATAAACTAACTGATATCAATAATCCAACTCCACTTTTATTGAATGTTAAAGATTCCTCAAAGATAATCCCTGCATATCCTAATCCGAATACCAATGCCATGGCTATGTCCTGTACCATGATACAACTTCCAGTTAAACCAGTGTCAGCAAGTTCTTTTGCATGTCTAGGCACTTCAATGGAGATAAACAACGAACAATGTTAAAGAGAAACTTAACCTATATGGCTATATGCAATGGTTCTACTCATAAGCAATCAAAGAAAGCACAATTTAAATGACGATTCAGGCAAACAAAACATGGGTATGGACCTGATTGGCAGCAACCCATGAGTGATTAATTACCACAGCCCCAGCCGCAGCTGCTCCAACGATTGCAAACGCTTTCAAGAAATCAGTCTTTGGCTGGTATAACTCGCTTCAAAATCTTGGGAGCTCACATCATCAACTGAACATAATGGATCACATGTCCTTGACCTCTGCATCAATTCCTACAGAAAATGCAACTATCAATCAACTGAAAAGTACGAATCATATATCCACAAATAGGAAAATGCTTGTGCAGATATTTTAGAAAATGGGGTTCATTGCAGGTAGTTTGAACCACCTAGTATGATCCAAAAATGTAATGAAGGTGGACATAAATGTCCTACCTACATATAGATTAGCTTTTGATTGTCGAACCTTAGAAACACAGTGGTCAGAATATTCATCTCCTCAACTACCATCTGAAATTTCAATGAAAACGAGTTTCTTGAGAAAACATTCAACAAGGCCATTTCCAAAAAAGAAAGATAATACTCGGTAAAAAAAAATTACCTGAACTCCATCAATTTCACATCGATCTCCAACATCAAATGGCTGCACGACAAACAAAAATATGATTGATTCGAACATCGTCTTGCAAGTATTACCAAATATAACTAATTTGCCCTGTTCCTGCAATTAACCACTTGCATAAATTAGCAAACCAACACAAGGTAATTGAGAAAATGTAAGAAGTCAAGTGACTTAAATTTCAACTCGCCAGAATTGCAATAACACTTCTACCTGGCAGAGAATAGTGCAAGGGATCACCTCGCCAAGACTTTGTGATAATCCCGTTCTAGCTCATCCCAATGTAAACACTATGAAAGAAACAAAAATGAATAAGTGACTACGAATGAAAGACTAAACCATATTCAATTCACCAAAACTTTAACAACTTTACCCTCATCTCCCATGCTAACAATACAGAGAAAGACCTACTATAATCAACCATATTATCAAAAAACTTCCTTCAAGTTACTGAATGAATCACACTATAAATCACTTCAAAACAATTATTTCTCAGAGGAATATTAACAAACACATAATAAGCATGGAACACAATGTTTATCAAACAATCAAAATGAGATGCTTAAAGCCTCAGACAAGTATTACCAAACAAAAAACCCCTCTAAAATCCTAACTACATCTGAAACTACATTTTCATAATATGGGATCCCATAAAAAGCCGCACAATCAGAGAAAAAAAATCCCTAAAAGTATTGATTTCTTTAGTTTCTAAAGCATTTTACTTTGAAGATCTTTGTAAGACCGAACTTCAGTGTTTGTATGGCCACGAAAACAAAATTATAAACATTAGAAATGATGGGGTTTAACTGTAATTCACCATCCATCTTGATTTCAATTCCTGCTTTTCTGTAATCAATTCCATCTACAGTTCAGTTAAAATCTTCATCTCCAATTTCTTGTTCAAACCCTAACTGTAATTCACCATCCATCTTGATTTCTAGTAGTAGCAACACCAATTCCACAAATCGAACCCATGATTAAGAAACTTTAATCAGAGATGGAGGAGATAATGTATTTTCTGTTACATATTCGATGTTCAGGGATGGAGAGATATGATTCTTATGGATAGGTTAGATGTTGAATGAAGAATTGAAAGGGGTTCTGAGATTGAATCGGTGAAAGAAGAAATCAGTAGCATTTTACGAATTGAAATCGGGTTTCGTTTGATTTAGGGTTTGTAGAAGGTGGATCTGAGGTATTCAATTGATGAGTTTCTGTGACTGAGGTTGTGATGATTTTCACCCATAAACAGTTTATGGGTGAAAATAGTGCAAGGGATTCTATCAAGATGAGTCGATTCTATCAAGAAATGGAGATGAATAAGAGGGATTGAGAGAAGAGCAGCGGTGGTGATGCAGCGCCGACGGTGTGCTTCGGAAGAGAGGAAGAAAGAAAGAGAGAACCAAAAGGAATTAGAGTTCGAGTAGTTGATGATACAACCAAAATGAAAACTAAAATTATCGACGGACCACATTTCGTTTGATCCACTCATACGGATCAAGAAAAAGATCTTGACGGTTGATATTATATTTGGGATGTTCATGCGAATTGAGAAGTAAGTGTTTTTTTGTTTGTGCTAATACGAACTCATGTATCCGGTTTCGTTATCAACATTTGACACGAAAAAAAATCCAAAAAAAATATTAATAAATTTAGGACATTGTTATCGACATTATGATATAAAAAAATCCAAGAAATACATAAGAATGAATCGGGAAAATGAAAAATGAAATCGATAATGGGTGTGTTTCTTTGTGTTTTTGTGCTTTCTTTGTGTGTTTCCGGTTTGAATTTCGACTAGCCGCATAGGTCATGAAGTAATTTCTACTAGTCATATAGGTTATGAAGTAATTTCTACTATTCATTATAGATAAATATGAAGATCAGTATGGATTTGAACTTCAAATTTGGTATAACGGCATAGAAACTATGAACCACGAAGCTCCGGGAGGGTTCTGGCTTCAAACTTAGCATGATAAATCATATTTATCGATAAATATGAAGCTCAGTGTCGATTCGAACTTCAAATTCGTTATAACGACAACGAAACTATGAACAACGAATCTTCAGGAGGGTTCTGACTTCAAACTTAGCAAGATACATCATCAAAATCGATAAATATGAAGCTCAATGCCGACTCGAACTTCAGATTCGGCATAACGACAACGAAACTACGAACCAAGAAGCTCTAGTGGGAGCCATTTTCATCGATTTTGATGATGTATCCTGCTAAATTTGAAGTCAGAACCCTTCCAAAGCTTTTTTGTTCATAGTTTGTATGTCGTTATACCACTTCTGAAGTTCGAATCGACACTGAGCTTCATATTTATCGATTCCGCGATGTATCATGCTAAGTTTGATGTCAGGATCCTCCCGGAGCTTCTTGGTTCTTAATTTGTTTGTCGTTATACCACATTTGCAGTTCAAATCGACACTGAGCTTTATATTTATCGATTTCGATGATGTATCCTCATAAGTTTGAAGTCCGAACCCTCCTGGAGCTTCTTGGTTCATAGCTTGTATGCTGTTACACCACATTTGAAGTTCATGACCAGTATGACTACTCAAAATTGCTTCATGACCTATGTGATTAGTCGAAATTCAAATCTGAAGCACAAAGAGAAAGCACAAACTCACAAAGAGAAAGCACAAAGGAAAATCACTTTCTTATTTTCCTGCTTCATTCCCATATATTTTTTGGAATTTTTTTATAACTGAATGTCGATAATAATATCCTAAATTTATTGATACATTTTTTTATTTTTCCGTATCAAAAGTTGATAATAAAACCGAATACACGAGTTTGAACTAGCACAAAGAGAAACACACAAGCTTTCCAATTTGTATGAACATGCTAAAATGAATCTACACCGTCCGTTAATTTTTGTAATCCGTATGATACTAATCCGACCAATAGAAAAGTAGAATAACAATCATGATCTGTATGCCATTAATCGGACCAATAGGAAACTAGGATAACAATCATGATCCCTATGACAATAATCTAACCAATAGGAAACTAAAATGTATAATCCACGGACATTAATCCAAAAGGAAACCTCATACGGATTGCTAACTTTATCCGACGACCACAAGTTCATTTTGAATTAGAAAACTTTCTGGGCAGCAAAATTTAATTGTTTTGAATTAAAGGGGACTCTCTGGCGGCAAAATTCCACCACTTTTTGTAAAGAAGTTATTCCAGCTAAGAGCCACTAGTATTTCGGTCCCAATAAAAACTTAGTAGTTGACTGCTTTTATATCCTTCACGTGTTAGCTTGAAAAAATTGTTTGCTGAACTGGGACCAAATGGTACAACGGCAAGGTAACACCTAACAGACAACAACATTTCAATGAGATGATATCCTTATTTTAGAAAATTTACCATTCATTTTCTCTGGATCGGTTTTACTACCATTCATATTTTTTTTGGGAACATCATCGAGAGGTACAAATCATTTTCTAGCTTGGGATGCATGTATCCTTAATTAAGATAAATCTTACTCACCAACAAACTAATTCTTTTTATTAGTTACATGAGCGTATTTAGAATGGCCAAAAGAAAAAGCTTAGTAAATAAATCACCAATTGTATGATATGACTTCTCTTTGATAGAGTGGTGGCTGAGACTATTGGTAGCTGAGATAGGATTATACCAACCAAATATTTTTTGAATTGCTTCCCTATGATGGCTCAAAGAAAGTAGCGACTCAAGTATTTTTGTAGTTGTTGTGGATAACTTGAAAAAGTGATGTAGCAATCATACACCTTTATTGGTCGTTTGAAAACAGTGGAAATAAATTTACAACGAGTAAACTATCTGTTGGTTGCAAACTTGGTTGCTTAACCATTAAAGCCACCAAAACTTCGGGCTCTTGCTAAGATTTTGGTCGCTTAAGCCATGTTTTCTTGTAGTGATAGGTTGACTTTGTCTACTGCTCCAAGATGATTCTGCCTAAAATCCAAGTGACTGCAATAATGATATTCTTCTAACTCATTTATCCTGATTTTTAAGCTTTTGTGCTCATCTACGGGTATGACCAATATAAAATAGTTACATAAACATATATAGTTTCTTAAATGTTCTAAGAATCAATGGTGGCATGCCTTAAGAAAGTGAAAAACAAGAAGCAAAAAAAAAAAAAAAAAAAGGATTTTTAAAAAACTGCCACACTTGCAAATCCCGATTCAAGAAATTGCCGCCGTTTTTTTCAACATTTATAAAGTGCCATCTCTGTTATGTATTCCTTCAGATCCCACCAAACCGGTCCATAATGGTTGAACAAGTCAAAAAAATGTGTCAACAATACTTATTTACCCTTGACAACCCTTAAAGGCTCAATCGTTAATAAAGAAGAAGAAGAAAATTAGATCTCATTCACCTTAAACTGAGCTATAGGTATTCACCTTAAACTGAGATGCGGCCATGTAAATAGAGGCGCAGAGAGATAGATCTAGAGAGGATTTGCCTAGACTAAGGAGGAGATGAAATTGAAGCACATAATTAGAAAAGAGAAGAGAGAAATCAACGGAAGAATGATTGTTGGAGATTGAGATTTAAGTAAAGATGAAGATTATTGTTTGTTTCCGTCAACAGATAAGATGGAGAAGAAATTAACGGTGGTAAATCACAGAGCAGATTCCCCAGCCAAAAGATTCTATCGTTCATCCCCCACCCCTTAGAATCTCTACCAAGATCTGGTAGATTAGATTAGAGAAGAACAGACAACAATCTGTGGTAGATCATTCTGTCGTTCATCCCCCACCCCTTAGAATCTCTACCAAGTTCGTCTCTGCCATCTTGATGAGGCTAGATTAGAGAAATTTCAAATTGTAAGGTCGTCTGTGGAGGCTAATGAAATCAATAGATCATCTGGGTAAAAGTTTAATTCTTCATTTATGCTATTTGATTTACTGAAATTAGTATCCAACTTAACTTTTTTGATGGGCAGCAGCATTTTGGTATGTAATCTAGACTGACCCATAAGCCGTTGTAGCAAACCTCATATCCCCAAATCATATAATTGAAATTTTCTTCCTTCTTATGACACAATTAGATGCATTTTGAAGCAATTGAAATTTTTTTCTATGAGATCATACAAAATTTATTATCCACCGAATTTTCGGATAATAATTTCCTTATCAGTGTTCCTGCAACGTGTTTGTGTAAGTTTTTTTTTCTTTTCTTACCTCAGTTAAGTGATACATGGAAGTTTGAATCATAAAATTAACTGCTTTGATTTTGTGTTTCCGTATTCCGTTTTCGTGTTACAGTCCTATGATAGAAGAACTTGAGATTAGTATATTCGAGCACGATCCTTCCTCAAACAGTGCTTTTGATTGATTGTTCACATGTTTTTAGGTACTTGGATGATCCAGGGGTTTTGCAGAAGTTGGCGTGGGCTACGGGTTTTGAACCAAATGTTGATACTAAGGATCGAATTGCCAACAAAAGTAATCCCGCAGCAAACATGAGTGGAAACAAACGAAAAAGAGGCACACAGAAAAGACCCTCAAAAAAACAAAGGATTAGAAGGCGAAGGAACTTGGATAATCCAGAGGTTTTGCAGAAGTTGGTGCGGGTTATGGTTTTAAACGGAAAAAAAATAAATGGCAGAGACGAACTTGATGTTGCTGCTGCTGGATGAGCACAACGCGGTCTATTTGTTCGATGAAATGACCCAAAGAAGACATGAACTGTAGTGAGATGTTTCAAGGGCGTAAATGTCTTTTTCTAAGCTGGACTACTGCCACCTATGCACTAACGGATGTAAACTTTTGTTTGGAAAAAAACTGGATGGAAAAGGTCAAATGTGTGGCACTAAATAAATTCTGAGAAAAACGGTGGCACTTTCTTAAACATGAAATTGAAAGTCTGGCACTTTATTAAAATCCCCAAAAAAAAAACCCAAGACATGCAAGAATGTCATTTTACTTAAGGAACTATTTGTTATGAAAGCTAACTAAGAAATAGCAAATTATTTAACAGGTAAAACTTAGTGCTTAAGATATGAATTGTTTTTACCTCAATCTCTGGCGCTTGGGTTCCTTCTTATTTCCATCTGTAGTCCTTTTCTTCGACTGTATATTTTCGTGTAGGACCCTTTTTGAGTCCTTGTTTTGTGCCTTGTTGGCACCTTGAAATGTATTTTATTCTTCTTAAAAAAAGGATTTAATGGGAAATCACCATAAGAGATGAAGAGAGAGCACTTGTTGTCAGCTCTTCTGATCTCGATCAATTTAACAGAAGATGCAAATGTCGCGTTGTATTATGAAAACTTACAATATAATTTCTCCAAAAGTACTCAACTACATTTTAACTAATAATTTCTTTTACATCTATAATTTCATCAAAACTTTTGGCACTTCACAGATCCATCATACTTATAGGACGAATCGAGCATAGAAATGCACCCACTAGCAGACACAGCCGCACAGACATACCAACACCACACAATCTATTGATTTGTATTTCAGATATTGCTAAGTTTGGAATATCTTTAAAAGCATGCAGTGTTTTTGCATCAAACCCTCCAGGCTCCAGCAAACAATATTGAAAAAATAGTAACCAAGCAGTAAATTAGCCTCTGAAAATATCTGGTCATCCTGTGCTCTCATTTTTTAACTTCCCCTGATGACGCATCTTACTTGGAGTGACCAGTTTACGAAAATGTAGAAGTGAGAAGTAGGTTGGGCCGGGCCTATTTAAATATACGTGTCATTCAAGATCCTATTTCAATAAAAATTATTTCTCATCCTTCAAAAACCCTAAAAAAAAAATTAAGTTGAGATTTTTCGGAGAAAACTTTTGCAAAAATGGCGACTTTGAGTAGAATGACGAAGAAAGCTGCATCTTCAGTAATCCCACTAGCAAACAGAAACTGCACCTCTGCTATTTTCAGTACCCCATTGAAGACCAGTAGTACCACCATAAGGTCCATAAGTACTAGCAACATTACTAATCTATCTAGACAAGTATCTCGAGCAACTACAATTCCAACTCATCATCACATCTCTGCTCCACCTAACAAGGGATCCAATTCTGAAGACACTCTTCTCAGTATGATTGAGTCTGAAATCAATTGTTCTGAGGACAAATTTCATGAGGTTTGTTCCCTTTTCAATCAAAGGGCTAGTGCTTTTATGAATATCTATGAATGAGTTTGTCTTCATCATTATTGAACTCTGACTGGTTTTAATGCGTTTTTCTCCGAATAGTTTGTTGAGGCACCAACAGAGTTTCCTTTCAAGATCGTGGATAATGTAAGCAAGGAATCTATAATATTGACTAGAGAGTTTCAGGGTGAGGAGATTAAAGTCACGGTTTACGGGCCTTATCACTATCAGGAGGAGGATAGTGAAGATGACCAATACGAGGAGAAGCAAGAAAAGAGTGATCCATCACAGTATGTTCGCTTGAATGTAAGTATTTCTAAGAAAAGCGGACTAACTTTGGAGCTCAGTGTTACGGCTGATGCAGCAGATGGAATTGTCAGGTTGCTTGTCAAGAATCCAAATGCTCCTCATGATTATCTCGCTTACAAAGAACCTGACATCTTGTAAGTGGAATTGATTGCTACCTTAGGCTATTATATTTCCTGCTATATGTTGTTGGGTTTGCTAAATCTTGTAACATCGGTTTTCGTTGTTGCAGGGATTTGGATGAGAAGTTGCAGAAAGCTTTCCACACATATTTGGAAGTCAGAGGGTTTGAACCCAGCATTGGAAAATTCTTATGTGAATACATGACTAAGAAAAAGCACATGGAATGCACTACTAACACTAAGTGGTTGAAGTCCTTGAAGAATTTCATTTCCTTTAGTAGTAACGACAGCAGTCGCTTTGGAAAAGTATCTCGAGCAACCTCAATTCCAGCTCATCCTCGATCCTCAGCTTTGGCTGAGAAGAAATCAAATTCGGATGACACTCTTCTCAGAGTTGTTGAGTCTGAAATCCAATGTGCGGAGGACGAATTTCATGAGGTTTATTCCTTTTCTGCTCAAAGGCTACATTGGATAGATTTAAATTTTATGATTTTGATATTTTGGTACTTACGTTTGTCCTTGATAGGTTTATGCTGAAGCACTAAAGGAGTTTCCTTTTAAGATTGTGGAAGAAGATGCAGGGAAGCGAACTATAACATTGACTCGAGAGTATCAGGGAGATGAGGAGATTAAAGTCACAGCCAGTCATGAATTTGGACAGTGTCTTCTCTTGAAAGGAATTTTTTCGAACAAAAGTGGTCTAACTTTGGAATTCTATGGTAGTGTTCGTGCAGCAGATCATGGAATTAGAATCAAAAGTGTGCAAGTTAAGGATCCAAATGCTTCTGATGAGAACATCCCTTACCATTTTTGCGGAGGACATACTTTCTGGTATGTGGAATTGTTTGATATATTTTTTGGCTGTTGGGTATATCTTGTAATAATGATGGTCTTGTTGTCGTTTTTTCTTGTTCTGAAGGGATTTGGATCAGAAGGTGCAGAATGCTTTCCACATATATTTGGAAGACAGGGGGATTGAACCCAGCATTACCAAAGTCTTATATGACTGCATGGTTAACAAAAAGTTATACTCTACTAAGTGGTTGAAGAACTTGAAGAATTTCATTGCCAACTAAATTTTTCTCAAGTTATACTCTTTGCATGGTTTATTCAGAGTGTAAGGAAACATATCGCTTTTGGAATGTTTTATTACTTGGAATATTCTGTAAACTAGTAAGTGATTGTTTAATCCTTAAATATGATCTAAATAGAGTTATAGACAACTCTACGATTTATAAAACATTGTCATGGCACCAAATATTGCCACTTAGTTCGCAAATGATGCCACCACGATCTACGATTGCAAATTATGCTTTCTCTTGCTGGGGACAAGCAAAGGATCGCATTAAAGTTGCCAAAAATTCCTAGTCATTCATTTTACTTTCAGAATGCACCAAGGTGATGGATCCTTGTTCTCGGCCAACATCCCACCGGGTATCTCAAATGCATCGTAATGTCAGACTCACGTTTCTACCTTTAAATATTTGGGAACACCTCACACTAAAAACTCAGTTTTCTCTTTGAAAAAATCTGTTAATTCTTCTTGAATGTGGAAGCGTGTTTTGCGGGGTATAAAGCTGATCCATAAACACCTGTTCTGGGATGTTGGAGATGGGCTGTCTATATATTTATGGACTGACCAATTGATACCAGACCTAGATATTACTCTAGATCAAATTTTCTCAGAAAGGAACAATTCGTAACACTCGTATCAGTTTTGATCAATCATGATATAAATGAGTGGAACCAAACCTTAATCATTAGTTCTTTTCCTCATATCACTGCTCAATTTATATTGAATATAAATTTGTTGACTGAATTGAATGATACCTTAGACCAGGATAAACCTAGATGGAAGCTAACTAGTAACGGCATATTCATAGTAAAATCTCTATATGATAGATTAAGCCGAAAACATACTTGCTAGGAGAAAATATTGAATTTATGGGAGAAATTCTGGAAAACTGGTTTACCACAAAGAGTTAAATCATTTTTTATGCAAGTATCTTAACAATTCCTTACATGTGATACAGATTCTTAGTTTTTACATGTTTGACATAGACAACCAATGCATTTTCTGTAACAATAGCATTGACCCGTTGCATCTTCTGTTGTTTGAATGTTGGTTTGCAAAATCAATATGGACTTTTACCTCCCTTTACTGGTGGAGTAATTTTCAATACAAAAAACATTACTTTCAATGAACATTACAATTTGTGGCTTGCAGGGAATGGAAATTTAGCGGAGATTATGTGTCGTTAAATATTGGTTTATATGGAAAGAAATATGTAATATAATTTTTGAGAAATATTAAACCCGGTCCGGCCCGTAATAAACCCGCACCCGGCTCGGCTGGTGTCTAAACAAGCCGGGTTAGGATTGGAGAAATGCCAGCTTGTGGGAAAACGGGCTAACCCATCCCGGCCCGCAAAACCGCGGGTACAACCCGTAAACTCGTGTGTATCAATATAATATAGGGTATGTATTCTAGGTTCTTCTAATGAAGCATGCCAAATACTCTAAAAACTTGACTACAAAACCAAAATTTAGTAAACTGACCGGAAGTTAACAAGATAAGTTAGTACACATGTGTACTAACCAAAACAATGAAAATACACATTAGATATGCATGCCACTCCTTCTGGTAATTAAGTTTGGTAGAGAAACAAAGTTTTCCTCATGATGGTGCAGCTCATATTTGGAGTAATAAATATCATCACCGCCAGAATTAAGCTTGTGCCGCAGTTCTTTCATGTT
Source organism: Papaver somniferum (assembly GCF_003573695.1). NCBI lineage: Eukaryota > Viridiplantae > Streptophyta > Magnoliopsida > Ranunculales > Papaveraceae > Papaver > Papaver somniferum. The sequence goes on from NC_039366.1 coordinate 35,964,991, forward strand.
AGGTAGAAAGACAACATCCTCTTGAGACGGTACAAGCTGAAGTTTTTCAGAATACTTAAACAGTTCTGAAAAATCAAAAATTAAATAATAATAGTTCCAGATTATAAACTTAACCTGTAATAGACTATGACCTTCCTGGAGCTATCATGTCGGGAACTTGGTAACCAAAATTGGACGATCATGGAGTACCAGGCTAGCACCAGCTAAGATCCCTGTTGGAGCCAGGTTGCGAGGAAATGGGATCCCACTCCTTGTATGACTGCAGCAGCAACCATTATAAGATATTGTTGATGCGCTAGCATAGCAAGTTGCTGCTGATGAGGGGAAATGGTAACAAGTCGGGTAACCCGTAAGCCCGTAGGTTTTACCCGCTACGGGTGCGGGTTGATGAAATGACGATCCGTGAAGAATATCAACCCGCAAGCTTGGACCCGTGTTAACCCGAACCCGTATAAACCGTAACAAGCCAGTCCCGACCCGCCCGTTTGCCAGCTCTAATACCGATAATCTGAGAAAAGAAAAGGTTTTTATAAAATTATGTACCGACTAAAGAAAAAGTTTTTATGAAATTCTTTAAAAGAAAAGAAAACTAGAGAGTAAAATTCATTTGGGCCGAATCCAATATATATATGGGCTTTTGGGTTGAGATGTGTCAACCAAGGAAACTCAAATTCCCAAATATGTACGTAACTAGTTCTCGTCGTTCTTTAATTCTTCTAAAACTAAAAACCCTAAAAAACTCTGAAGAGAGATTTCTGAGAAACTTCTCGTGCGGCAGAAATGGCGACCACTTTCATTAAAGTGATGAAGAAAGTGATCCCACTAACATACAGAACTCCTCATAGAAACTGCACCTCTGCCATTTTGAATACCCCAATGAAAACCAGTACCTGTACCACCATCAGTACTAATCTATTCAGAGACGTATTTCACAGGACTACAATTCCAACTCATCATCACTTCTCTTCTCTGGCGAAAAAGAGATCAAATTCCGATGACACTCTTCTCAGTGCTATTGAGCCAGTAATCGATTCTTTTCGTGAGGTTTGTTATCCCTTTTTCGCTCAAAAGCTAGTTTATTTTTGTTTTTTTTAACTGCATAAAAAGGAGTGAGTCCGATTAGTTAACCTTGATGTATGTATTTTTTGTTTCGATAGGTTGAGGCACCAAGAGATTTTCCTTTCATGATTGAGGATAATCCATGGAATGACCGAACTATAACATTAACTAGAGAGTATCAGGGTGATGAAATTAAAGTCATAGTTCATTGCCATAAAGATTCTGGTAATTATATTGAGCTGGATGTAAGTGTTTCAAATAAAAGTGGATTCACTTTGAAATGCAGCGTTGTGGATGATTATAGTACCGAAGGATATACAATTAGGTATTTGGCTGTTGAGAATCCAAATGCTTCTGATGATTATATTGCGTGCGGAAATGACGATTTCTCGTAAGTGTAGTTGATTGCTAGCAATTTGTTTGGTTATTATATCTTTTGCTATCGGTTGTTAACGGGTTCCTGATATATATATTGTAACATCTCTTGTTTTTTTTTGGTTTTGAAGGCATTTAGATGAGAACCTGCAGAAAGCTTTACGGACATACTTAGAAGTCAGAGGGATTGAATTTGGCATCTACAACTTCTTATATGAGTACATGAGTAACAGAAAGTACAAGAAATACACTGCGTGGTTGAAGAAATTGAAAAATTTCATTGCCAGCTAAATTTTTCTCAAGTTCAAGAGCTTTTGAAGGTTATACTCTCTTACGTTTAGCTGGAAATGGATCTGGTCTACAAATATCTCACAATGTATCTAAATTAACTAAAATTATTTTATCTGTTAGCCAATTTATTTAACTTTGTTGATTCTGGTTTTAAGTTAAGGAACCAAGGAATGGAAACCGTACTTGCAACGGGCATTATTAAGGTGGAGCGATTGCAGCTTTCTCTGTTATTAAAGGAAGAACAGTAGTAAGTGACTTGTGGCACCATCGCCACCCTCACTTTAAGATTTTGGAAAATTTGAACTCCGGCCAATAACTTAATTTTTGTTTTAATGGAATGACAAGTTTGATATTTGTTCTTGCTGTCAATGCAATTGGGTAAAATTTGTCGCCTTTCTTTCCCTCACTATAATAATATGTCTACCGTTATTAGTATTTATTTTGTGATGATGAACATCGATCTTTTTTTTTTCTTCTGGGGAGGCAAGGAAAGATTTCCATGGGATTAAGTTTAAAACATACTTCACGCCACGCTGTTTTGATAATTTCATGGAAATGGATTTTTCACCAAACGGTAGAAAATACTTTATTTCAACGGAAAGATGGGTAATTTCGTGGAACTAATTCATATCAAACACAACCTAATAGGAATTCCATGATATTAAGAGATAGGGATCTCGGCAACCACGCACCTCTCCAAACTCGCAAGTTCCTATATATGATCCTGCTCAACAAAAGGAAGTTTGACCAGACACGGCCAGAGTTGACCATGTGATTTTTTCTCTTCTAGGGTTTGCGCGTCTGGTTCTTCCAATCCAGCCATCTACTAGGGTTTTCGCGTCTGGTTCTTCCAATCCAACCATGGCCAGAGAGGATTTTCATCTCTAATCCAACCTCTCCTTCTCATGATCATCTTGTTTCGACGAATTTATTTTTAAAGTTTCCCCCTTGATTTATACCTCAAAATCAGGAACCGAAACTACTTCAAAACTAGGGATTTTTACCAATAGTAGTATTGAATGGCAAAAATCTTCCGAAAATGGTTCATCCATGAAATCCTTCCAAAAGTAGTGGTAGGCTATTTTTTAGGACGTATATGCCCCCAACTTTCACGAGAATACCGTGATTTACCCCTCCGTATAATATATATGTGCACATCCGAATTTTTTATTATTATTAATTTTCTTTAATATTATAGTAAATTTATTTTTTGACTGTGACCCCACCATTTTTGTTACTGTTACCAGGTGGATGTGCAGACATCACACCTAAAAGTATGTAGACATCAAACATCTAGGCATAATATTATGTTGGATAAGTGTAGACATCCATGTTTCGAAGTCTAGACATCGGACACTAGTCATAAAATATGTAGACATCAGACTATAAATATGTGGACATCAACTATAAAATATGGACATCAGCTATAAATATGTGGACATCGGGCTATAAATGTGTAGACATCGGGCTATAAAGAGTACCTTAGGTATTACGTAAATACACCACTATTTTTGGAAGATTGTCAAATTTAATACTAATTTCGGAAGATATTGACATTTCAATACAACCCACGGTAATTTCCATTCAAAACTAGGTTTGGAGTAGATTGGTCCAATGTATTTCCAATGAAATCTCAAGCTGAAGATTAGTCGTTACTGTTTAAATCATCAGATTTAATGGAAGGACAGAAGGTGACAGCGGTACAATCAAAAGATTTTGAAAAAACAGTCGAGGATTGTAAAAATATGGTTATCGGTTTTTTGCAGGCTGTAGATAAACAATGGAATCCAAAGGCTGGGGTACAATTTGGACCATATGGTGATAATGCAAATGTTTTTGTTTTCAAATTTGTGAATGAAGATGATCGAAGAGTAGCTCTTAAACAAGGGGCTTTTTACATCTTAAATCAACTATTTATAATAAGGCCGTAGAGTTCGTTGATTGAGCAATCAATTGCAGAGATAAAAAAAATTCCAGTTTGGGTTTTGATTTATAATGTTCCACTTTATCTATGAAATAAATTAGGTTTGAGTGCGATTTCTAGCTTTCTTGGAAATCCATTGATGATGGATGAATGCACTAAGAAGAAAACTATACTCATATATGCTAGAGTATGTGTGGAAATCGATTTTGATTGTGGTTTTCCTAGTCTTATTCCACTATGGATTGATAGGGTGCATATCATGGATTTGCCTGTAAAATGCCAAGGGAAACCTACTAACACTACACCAAATTCAGTAATTTGTAACATTGAATTGTTACGCTAATGAGTGTGATAGTAGTACTTACACAAATTTGTGTGACATTCGTGAAAAGTGTAACAATATATCCCATTTTAATTTATTTTTTGTTTTATTAAAAATGTCACACTAAAAAGTGCGACCATTTGAATACTACTCCCTCCGTTCCATTTTAGATGATATTTTACGGTTTTTTTCTTGTTCCACAATACTTGAAAGGTTTCATATTTTCCCACAAAACTACCAATAAACCCTAACATTTTGCCTTGGGACTATAAGTTTATTTTTAAATGTACTAATAACAATTAATGTTTAAAGACTTTTCTTATGGGTATAGTTGGAAAATCTTCATTTCTCTCTCCATTTCTTAAGCTGCGTGAAAACTCCTACAACATCATCTAAAATGGAACGGAGGGAGTATTATATAAGAATAAATTAAAAAATAAAAATAATTTAGAAAAATAATTTCCCTGCTGAGAGCCAATAGAATAATTTCATCATAGAAATTACACCTCTGCTATTTTCACTACCCTATTGAAGAAGAGTACCACTAATCTATCAAGACAAGGATCTCGTGCAACTCTAATTCCAACCCATCATCACTTCTCTGCTCAAGCTAACAAGAAATCCAATTCTGATGACGCTCTGCTCAGTCTTATTGAGTCTGTAATCGATTGGGAGGAGAGATATTATAAGGTTTATTCCCTTTTCACTCAAAGGCTATTGATTTTTTTGGATGGATAGAACTAATTTCATGGTTTTGATATTTGATAAAGTTTATTGTTTGTCATAATTCTACCATTAGTTACTCTGATTATGATTAGTTTAGTTACTCAAATTGTGATTAGTTTAGTTACTCTTGTCTTCTTCAACTGAACACGTGTGTCTGTGTGTTTTTCGATAGGTTGGTGAGGCACCAAGAGAATTTCCTTTCAAGATTAAGGATAATGCAGGGGAGGAATTTATAACATTGACTAGAGATTATCAGGGTGAGGTGATTGGAGCCTCAGCTTGCTGGCCTAAAGACCCTAAATGTTATTTTCATCTATGTGTAAGTGTTATGAAAAAGAGCGGACCAACTTTGGTATTCGATGCAAGGGCTGATGAAACAGATGAAATTTCCATTGACTCTATAACTGTCGAGAATCCAAATGCTTCTAATGATTATATTACTTTCTCGTAAGTGAAATTGATTGGTTGCTTTGTTTTCCAGCTATTCGATTTTGGGTTTGCCATATCTTGTAACATTTTTTATTTTATTTTTGGTTATGAAGGGATTTGGATGAAAAATTGCAAGATGCTTTCCACACATATTTGGATGTCAGGGGTTTCAACCCAGCAATAACGAATTCTTATGGGACTACATGGTTCGGAAAGACCGCGAAAAATACCCTGGGTGGTTGAAGAACTTGAACAATTTCATCGAGGAATAAATTAAATTTTGCTCAAGTTGAAGAGCATTCAAAGGTTATATCTTTGTAGAGCTATTAAGAGTGTCTGGAAACAGATGGTGCGGTCACATGGTGAATGTTCTATGACTTTGGAGTGTATGATTCCAGCTTATGGAATTGTTGTAGAATACTAGTAATTTTTTCAGGGCTACTACTCTGGACTGATCCGAATGTCATTTTCAGGTCTGAAATTAAAACTAAGTCCCTAAAACTGGATAGCATGACCCTTTAAACTATCCTAAGGCTTGCGCTCTTTAGCCTAGTTGGCTTGCCTTGTCTGGTAGGTTGTTTCTCCTCTGAAAGGATGATCTTCGTTTATTGGAAAATCTTTTAATTTTATTACATGTCTTGTGAAATTTGATGCAAGAAATAAAGATACTTTACTCGCATATATGTACGGTTTTTCTGAATTATTAAGGTTGGGATAATCAATGGCCTTATCTTAGGAACTTATAGCTTCCCAGTATGATTCTCCTTGGCTCATTACAGGATGACCTCAATTTTACTACTAGTCACGCTGATAAACACGAGGAGAATGCCACTTAATGGAACCGTAAATAGAACCAATTATTTCCTAATGTGCGCTATTGTATGTCATCTGTTGACTCTAGGGAGTGACCATACTTCAATCTGGCTGGTTAGCTCAAGCGATGAAACTACCAATAAGAAGCAATCTCCCCTCTTAACACTCTAATTCATACGAGGGTGACACCTCCTCAAATTAAATTAGATAAAAGTTTTGATCATTAGTAAATCTGGTGACAATACTTGGCGGGATTCTATTGGTCGAGACTTTAAGACATGAATTACACTCTATTTACACCCTGTATTTAACTACCGTTTTTAATACCGTTATCAATATAAAACACTTATGTGACGATTTACAAATAACTAATTACTTAGTTATTCACGTCCGTTAGGTGGACAATACTTATATCAAAATCTAAACCTTAACTCCTCTTTAGGGATGGTCTTTTTTTTTTTTACTCGGTCAATAAAATAGAATAAAAAAGCGAAAATGTACAAGGATCAGGCTAATTAAGTGCTAAGCCAAGAAGGCCGCACACTAAAAAGCCTAAAAACGATAGTAAACCTCTCCAGGCCATTCAACAGAATGAATAAAACCTGGCCTACCCTCGTAAAACTCATAATGTTCCTCAGCCAACAAACATGCTTGTTTGGCCGAGACATCCGCTGAAAAATTAGCCTCTCTGTAGCTATGAATATAGCTAATATTGTTATAAAAACTCTTCGCTATTCTCCACCTCTGCATTAGCTGCCATGGCAAATCGCCTTTTTGAAGAGCATATAAACAACTCATCGAATCAGATCTGACACATAAGTTCTTCACATTCCATCTTTGAGCAACGACAGCACCATAGATCACCGCACAAACTTCAGCATAGAAGTTAGTCTGCCAGCCCAGGCCAACGCACAGAACTCCCAAGACTACCGAGCTAGAATCACGGAAGACAACACCAGAACCAGCCTGCCCCGGATTACCAAGAGATGCACCATCACAACAGATCATAATCTCACCAGGATTTGGTGGACTCCAAGTAACTTCAACTGGGTCAGAGTGATCGCAAGATCTATGCGTCACTCGAAAGAAATTAACAATACGCAAATCATCCAAAGTATTATGCATATGGCCCTTCAATCTAATAGAGTTATCACGAATTACCTGATGAACTCTTCATTTAAACTCCAGCCAACGAATCTGTTTGTTCTCAAAATAAGCTTTGTTACGCATCTTCCACAGCTCCGTAACTATTGCAAGATTTGCAACAAGCCACAGATCCTTAATCATTCGACTCCGGCCCTTTGCAGCCTTGTACGAGGCCACCAGGTCCTCATTCGGCGTCAATCTGAAAATTTCAGCTGCCCACTTCCAAATTCTTTTGGCAATTTTGCAATGCCAAGTAATATGCCTAACATCCTCACAGTCTTCTCTACATAAACGACACATAGAAGGCATCTCCCTACCAGTCTTCTTCATAACATTATCATCAGAAGCACAACATTGTTTATAAAATAGCTTCCAATACTGCACACCCAAAGTAGGATGTATAACACTTCTAGAGAAGAGTGCCGCAGCTGGCAAAATTTCAGCTGGCCCACGAATAGCAGCCTTTGCCGACTTGACAGTGAAAACACCCTTACTGTCCAAGTCCCAAATTTTATAATCATCTCCACCACCAATAAGAGGCAAATTATCAACATCAATATTGCATCGTAACATCAATTCTTTAGTCTTTGGGGGAATAGCCCAAGAGCCATCAATAATAATATCACTCACCTTGGCCTTAAAATCATTAGGGCCTCTTGTTGTGATGCCAAGACGTTGAGCAATTGAAAAATCAGCACACCAATTATCAAAAAATAAGGAAGTATTAGCACCGTTACCTATAATTGAGCGCGTGTGTTTTTGAACAAAGTTATGCACCAATCTAATGCCAGGAAAAACCGAGGAACCCAACTTATAATCAACCAAGTTGCCATTAACCTTGAAATATTTTGCCTTCAAAAATCTAGCCCAAGTCTTATCAGAGTCTCGAATCGAAATCCACAACTTCATAAGCATGGCCCGATTAACATCATTTAACTTCTTGAGGCCAAGCCCACCTTCACGTCTAGAACGGCATAAGACATCATAAAGAACAGTGAAGTGTTTGCGCTTCTCAGCATCTCCAGACCACAAAAAATTGCGAATGGCCCTCTCCACCGATTTGATGGCCGTGCATGGCCATTTGTAAACAGCCATTGAATGAAGCAAATAGCTAGAAATAACTGATTTGATCAAAACTAACCTGGCCTGAAAAGACAATAGCTTACCCTTCCAACCTGCCAGCTTGTCCATAATCTTCTCCATTACCTGACGAACATGAATATGACGCACAATGCCAGGTTTCAATTGGATTCCCAAATATTTATCCGGGAAATGCGCCCTCTCCATGCCCATAAAGTTTGCAATAGCAATAGCACGAGACTGCCTATCTCCACCATAATAAAATTTGCTTTTGGCGTAACTAACATACTGACCGGACGCACGTTGATACATGCCAAGCATCTCCTTCAAGTTCCGCAAGCTATGAAGATTACCCTTACAGAAAATAAGAATATCATCCGCAAAGAGTAAATGGGTTGGAGCCACACCTTTCTTACTCACCATGTGATGCATACTTCTAGCAGCAAACAACTTAGAGATATTGCGGCTCAAAACATCTTCAATAAGAACAAAAATCAAAGGTGAAAGAGGATCACCTTGACGAAGGCCTCTTGTGATACTGAAAAAACCTTCAGGGCTACCATTAATCATAATAGATATACGGGCAGAGTTAAGAATACTAAGCAACCACGAACACCATGCATCAGAAAAGCCATATTGACGAAAAACTTCAACAACAAACTCCCAACTCACCGTGTCAAAAGCTTGGGCTATATCCAATTTAAGGCCAACGTTACCATGTTTCCGTTCAATGCTAATCTCATTGATCAGTTCCGAGGCCAAGGCTATATTCTCATGAATGTTTCTTCCTTTCATAAACGCCACTTGCTCTTCAGAAATCAATTTGTTCAACACCGTGCCAAGTCTGGTCGCCATAATTTTTGTAATGATTTTGAAGAAGAAGTTGCTTAAACCAATTGGCCTATAATCTTTAATAGCATCAGACTTATTAGCTTTTGGAATGAGCACAATAAAACTAGAGTTAATGCCATTAGGAATCTTCCTCATCGCCCAACAGTTTGCAATAGCATTAAAAAGATCTCTAGAAATAATGCTCCAACAGATTCGAAAGAAAGAACCTGTAAATCCATCAGGGCCAGGAGCAGAATCCGCTCCAAGATCAAAAACAACCTCTTTAACTTCATCCAAGGTAGGAATAGCATCCATACAAGCACTCTCAGCAGCTGATATGCTTTCATGCTCATAATCAAATAGTCTCGGATCAATATGAACAGCTCCACCGTTGAACTTTGCACGATAATGATCAACAATGTAATCTTTTATTTCATCCTGCAAAAACAAAGTAGAGTTAGTAGAAATCTTCAGTTCGGAAATTGTGTTTTGGCTCCTCCTCATTCTAATTGAATTGTGAAAAAAACGAGTGTTCTGATCACCATCCTCCAACCAGCTAGTTCTCGATTTTTGTTTAAGCATAGTGGCCAATTCAGACCTCACATCATCAACAGCCTTCTTAGCGTCGGCAACCTTCAAAAATTGGACTTCACAGCTAACATTATGGTCCAAAATATCATTCTCCTTATCAAGATTCAATTCCGCTTGCTTTAAACGAAACTGAACATCTCCAAACACCAATCTATTCCAAATTTTCAAAGCCTCCCTCAACCGCTTCAACTTTGATGTAAAAACAAAAGGAGGAGCACCATCCAACCCTTCAATTGTCTTTGACGAATTCCAAAAAAGATGGATGAGAAAGCCACATCTTCTGGATTCTAAAAGGAGCTCTCTTCGGCCTAGGACTGTCAAAAGCAAAACCAAAAAGAGGAGAATGGTCCGAGCAGACTCTCGGCAAAGCTTTGCACCTCCAGTTAGCAAACTTATCAAGCCACGCACCATTAATAACAGCCCTATCGTGTTTAGAAACAATTCTATGCATACCACTCCGACAATTGGACCAAGTATACTTCTTCCCAATAGCATCGGCCTCAACCAAACCATTGTCAGATATCCAACTTCGAAACTCATTTATATAAATTTCTTTGATCGGCCTACCACCCTTCTTCTCATCAAGACGCAGAACACAATTGAAATCCCCCAACACCAACCATGGAACGGAAATATATCCCAGACCCAATTGTCGCCAAAGAGATCTCCTTTCAACCGCATCAAAAAAAGCATGCACAGCCGTGACAAAATTCCCAGAAAAATCCAAAGTGACAGCCTGCTTAGATAAAGATAAGACAATCGGCCTTGCTAGAGTATTCCTCCAAAAGACCCAAATATTACCTTTCTGACCATGCACTTCATTAGTAATAACATCTTCACAAAAATCAAGCAAATTAAGCTTCCTAACAAAACGTGTAGTGCAACGAACCTGAGGCTCCGCAATACAAATAACATCAGGTTTGTGCAAGTAGTAAAGCTCATTCAACTTGGCCCTTGCACCATCCTTGGACAAGCCTTGAGCATTCCAATAGAAGACACGCATTAATTAACTCTACTCTTTGAAGGGCTTGCCGAACCCTGTCTAGAAGATTTCCCACTTCGAGTTTGAACTTGACTAACAGTAGTCACAGCAGCTGTCTTCTTCTTATGAGCTTTAGATTTTTTCTTCTTTTCCGCCAACTCCTTCTTCTCATGATCAGCTAACTCTTTATTAGCAAGAATCTCCAAATTTCTTGCATCCTCCTCAGCTATGTTGAAGTGTTAGTTGCAACTACATCTTCAATCATCATCAGCTTCAACAATCACCTTATCAATCTCCTCGGTCCCAGTTTCAAATCTATTAGAAAGTGTTAAGTTTTCTAAAGATCTAGCTGGTGAAGATCTTCTTGAAGTCCTAGTGGCCTCACTAAAACTAGCTTCCTCATTAGCAGCCATAGTTGGAATATTAGCCGGAGATGATGCAAGTCCAAAACCTGCTCCTCAAGTTCTCTAGCTTGCTCTAGCAATATCTTGTTGAATTTTGGCAGCTCAGCATCAGCCTCCCGTTGCCTAGTTGCCTCCTTCATGGCCTCATAATTTCTATAAGCTTCCATCTCTTGCATCTCCAAATATCATCTTCCTTGATAAATTATCATGCACCAGCTCCTCAAGTGCTGCACCAACACATTCGCAAACCAATTCCGCATCGTCATTGCGGACAGATTCGTCACCTGCATTATTCAAAACAGGTAAAGCTTCACACACGTTAGCAACTCTCCCTTGCTTAGATAAGCCACCATCCTCCATGAGCTGCACGGACTGAATCACTCTCGCACGAGCTTCAGCAAGTTTCAGCAACATGCGGCACGGACAAACTGCATCTTCAGCGTGTTCCGATATAGTATCATCATCTTCTAATGTAGCACCAGCAGTCTCACTGTGGTCTGAAAAATTGTACGTGTTCCAGTTGCCAACTCAAAGATTGCTTCTTCTTCAACGTTATGATCTCATCATGTTTAGATCAGTTTCCAATTGGAACATCCGTCATATTCTTCTTACCTTTAGGATTCGTTCTTTTTGCCAAAAATTCTTAAGATCATCCATATCCGCTTCAATTGCTTTTTTAATCTCAGGATCAGTTTCAACTTCAGCCTGTCCTTCAAATCATCAAACTTTTTTCTACAATCAGATTTTTATGGCCAATAGATTTACAATAGTCGCAAAAACTGGCCTGTTTAAAATTTCATATTCTGAACAAAAATTTCATCATTCTCTTCACCATCAATCAAAATTCGTCTCAAAGGTTGAGAGAAATCTATGTCAACCAAGCTGCCGCAAAGTAACCATATTCATGGCGCAAAGTACGCGGATCAACCGAAACCGGTCTACCAAGCCCTCTTGCCAGCCTAAAAATCGTCTCTTCATCCCAAAACTCCATTGGCAAAGCTGTGAAACGAACCCAAACTGCAGCTCTAGTAATCTTATCTTCCCAGGATCAAACATAGGTGTCCATGGATGAATTTTAAGCTGTTGAATTCCGTTTGGAGATTTAATCTTCCATGGACCATCATAGCTTACACGTTTACGATCATCTTCATTGTCTAGCTTAATAACAAAGTATCCCTTCTTCCATGGAATAAATTGGACCGAACCAGATAGCTTCCATTGATTCAATAGTTCTCTTTTAACATCATCAATTTTAGGTTTTGAAAAAAACCAAACGACCAACCAAACTAATCTCCACAGCCTTAATCCTTGTATGAGTGTCACGTGGGATCTTGATCAAAACATCATTATTTGTTGTAGAAAAAATTGGAGGATGAGAAAGAGTCTCGGCATCAATCTTTGATAAAACATGGGTTCGTTCTTTAATATAGCTGCGTAGGATCCTTCCATAACACCATCATCACCTGGTTTCCTAAACGAACTATGATTTCCATCTTCCTTCCTAGACGCACCATGATTGTCCGTCTCCAGCACTTTCCTATTCGCTTTAGGATTTGCACCATGATTCCTAAACGCGTTAGGGTTTGAAGCGATTGTTTCTTCGAGTTCCTTTCCAAACACGGAAGCATTAGGGTTAGCAGCAGAATTCTTAGGGATATAGATAGTTTTTGATTTTGATTGATTCCATATCCTTGTTGATTGATTATCAGAACTATTAACAAAAACTGGTGGATTATTGTTTTGATTTTGCGCCATTAGAGCGCAAAATCAAAAGAAAACTTTTGAACGCCAAGAAAAATTTTGAGGGAGAAAAAACCGGAGCCCAACCACGTGAAACCCTAGCTTTTTCGCTTTAGGAAACCAATTATTTCCTAATGTGCGCTAATGTGCGCTATTGTATCCCAGTCACTGCCCCGTTCAAAAAAAAACCCACACCCTCCCCATTACCCGCTTGATCTGGGACGGGGCGGGTATGAGAAATACCCGTACAGGGCGGGTTTTTTACGGGTTATCCATAACATTAAGCTCAAATATGAATAATGAATGATATCTTATACTTTTATCTTTTCTTTTATAATATAATATAATTTCTTAGTTTAAATATAATATAAATATTTAATGATATTTATACTTTTACCTAGAATCCCATCCCCGCTTCACTAATTTCGGGTATTAATCATACCCAACTCCAACCCCGTTTGTACGGGTAAAACCCTACCCAATAGGGACGGGTACCCACGGGGATGGGTTTGGGTGGGGCAAATGGCCATCCCTCCTCTCTTACGGAAGACGAAAATGAAAAGCTGGCAGAAACCGTTGATTCGATTACAGAGATCAATGGTTCAGGAGAGGAAACTAAAGTTGTGTCGAAGATACAGAAAATGTCCAAACCCTACTTAATCATCAAACCTAAATTTAGGTCTTGACGTGGTTTGCATCTCAATTTTGTATTTTTTTTTTTGATAAATTTTGATTAGGGTTCTGTTATATTTTCTGTGCGCGATCTGCTTATTATGCTGTATTTCATTAGGATTTGAATTTGGGTGAATTTGAATACGGGTTACTGCCATTTATAACTGAATAAGAATAGCAAGAAGAGTTAGCAGCCGTAATTAAATTTCAGCTGAGTTTATGATGATGGGTTTTGATTGGTTGAAGTGATTTTGCTGCTATAAGGACAAAATTTGAGCTGTTAATTGCAGATGGAAATGGTATTGTTGCCAAGGGTTGGTTGATGTTGGTTCTGTTAGGTTATAGCAAATGTTAACGGGATTGCACTGACTTTCAAATATTTGTAAATCTTTGTTTGATTTGATTATATGAGTTGCTTTTCCTAATTATCAATTTGAAAATTTGGGGATCCTGATGTTCACAGATCTGATAGTTTAATAATCTTCTAACTGGGAACTCCTTTGAGGTTTTGGAGCATCCATGTTAAATGTGAATTGTATTTTTTCCGAGATATGTGTCTTTTGGTTCAATTGGACTGTTCGAATCTTCATTAGAGTGCCATGTTGAGAGCCTGAAATTACCCCCTGAAAGTTTAGTATGTTAAGTCCAAATTATGTATTTATATTTGTCTCTCAATGTCTCTCTCTCCACTTTCATCAGTATGTATTTGTCTTAACCTCTAATCTCCCTCTGTGTAGATTTTGTGGAAATCACAACCCCAAATTCGAAGCTTAAACAATTCCTTGCCCACTTGACCCATCTCTGCTTTCATCTTGATAGACCAAGTGCTTGATAAATTGATTAAATGAATATTTTAACACGATATATTATCTATTTTTGAAAATTTGTTCTTGATGCAAAACCAAAAACTGATTCTTCCGTTGTTGATTGTCTGTTCTTTTTGTGTGAAAAGCTTAACACTTGGTAAAAATGTTTGAAGCACATATCATTGTATGCCCAGTGATAAACGTTGAATCTTAACACTTGGCATGAAAACTAAAATTTCAATGATTTTCTGGATTTAACAAAGTTTTTTTCTTTTTTTTTTAACTTTTCTTCTCCGGTGAAAACAAAATCTACCCACCATGAAGAGTAGGATTATGAGTGTTCATGATCTTATTTTTCTGATCCCTAATGAAATTGGCACCCCGAGCGCAACAGAATCACATGATCACAAAGAACAATTGGTGATTTGAACCAAACATGAGAGAAATAATAAGAGAGACAGAAGATAAACAACACACACACAACCACAACACAAGATATACGTGGTTCACCCTTACAAGCTACATCCACGGCCAACACCACAAGAAAAACTTCCATTAAGTCAAAGACCATTACATGTTCTTTCCGCAACCCAAGACAAGACCAAAGAGTTAACAAGACATACCCGAGAACACCATCGAAGAAACCATAAAATCAATTTTTAAACATTCATCAAACCAGCCTCGCGTCTTCTCTTCTACACCGTCTTCACAATTGTTAGTCTGTCACAATGGTGACCCATAATGGAGTTTGTGCAAGGATTCGTTGATGGTGATTGAAGATTTTCATGGTGTTTGTGGAACATGGCAAGTTTCATAAGTGTTCTTCCTGTAGAAGATGGTTTGAAGACTTTTATCAACGTCATGGTTTTTTGGTTGAAGAGATGGTTCTATGAAGATGGAAGTTCGGATTTTAGCTTCATAAGTAATTCTACGGGTATATAGAGATGGTGAACAACTCTGATGGAAGATGAAAGTAATTTCCTGTGATCGTATCATGCTTGAAAGCATGATCTGAGGTGGATAATTGTAGGATTGAGCCGGTGGTTAAGAGTTAGAGTTTTGCTTAAACTCTACCTTGCACAAACTTGTCCCTAAAGTTTAGGAACTTAGGGGCCAAGTTATGGAAACTTGTACCCAAAGAAAAGTTTTCTTAATGACCAAGTTTATTTCTCTATATATAGGATTAGAATTAGAGGTGTAGAATAATTCTACCAAGAAGAGTGGTAAATCCTTGTGCTTAGGATTTTGGTCTATTTGGTAGGGAGGATCGCGTGCTACCGTGAAAGTCAATATCTCTAACCATAGCGTTTTTGTTTCTAAAATGTTTGAATAAAACAAAAAAAAGATAATTTCAAAGATTGTTCTTCTGACCAAAAATATTTCCAAAAATAAATCCACTACCATCACCTAGCACCAACTTACTACCACTATTATTAAATGACACAAACATTCTCTAATTCATCTTCTAGTTTTAAAGGTTCTTTTAGAGAATGTAAAATTTATAGTCTAACAAAAGGAATCAAATATTTAATTGTGAAATCAAGGGTTCAACAAATTCCTACCTAATATAGAGAAGTTTGTGGTTGGAGATGTTTTTTACCTCCCCAGTTAAAGCATTAAATAGCTTTCCTGTTTTTAGCCTAATCTACTTTATGTGTTAAAATATTGAATTGACATATTTCACAAACTAAACGCCATATATATGTAAATGTATCGTAAGGACTTATTCAAATGAAACAAATAAAACCAAAAACACACATTTTTTGTGTGGCAAAATAAAAAGAAAATTCCACCATTTTTGTGGGATGGAAGGAGTACAAAGTGTGTTCAGCATCAGCTTGATAGTCGTAGTCATGACAGAAGAAGTGATCATAACAGAATTTTTAGTCGTGATGAGCAACTTAAATACTAGTGATAGATGTATAGTGTTAGTTTGTTACACTGAAAGAGCTAAAGAACTCAAGGTATAACGGTACAAAGTATGTCCAGGTATCATTCGGGCCCATTACGATACACATATGGGCTTTTGGGCCGAGGTGTGTCTACTGTCAAGCAAGAAAAGTAGAAAACTCAAATTCCCAATAAATCTACTTCTCTTCGGTCTTTTCCGTAGAAACCCTCAAGAAAGCTGAGATTTTTATGAGAAAACTTCTTGTGCTGCAAATATGGCGGCTACTACTTTGACGAGGATGATGAAGAAAACTATATCGCCTTCAGTAATCCCACTAGTAAATAGGAGAACTCCTCATAGAAACTACACCTCTGACCTATTCAATACCCGTACCACCATCGGCACTAGCAACAGTACCAGTAATCTATATACACAAATATCTCGAGCAACTACAATTCCAACTCATCATCACATCTCTGCTCAAGCTAAGAAGCAATCCATTTCTGATGATCCTTTTCGTGTTGTTGATTCTCAAATTGATTTTGCCGAGGAGAAATTTCCTGAGGTTTGTTTATCTCCTTTTCACTCAAACGATATTGCTTTGTATGGATGGATATATTTGTGGGAAAATTAGGAAAATGCCCCATTCCGTTAATATTGTCATCCAATCCGGTTAAGTCATATGTGTAAGGTCACCATCACCACCACCAAAACCGGTGCCACAACCACCCGAACATTAAATCCAGAACCCTAAACCCTGATTTTTTTTTATTTTTTATTTTTTATTTTTTTTTTGCGTGTGTTAAGAAATGGGGCATTTTTCCGTATTTTTAAATGTTATTTCAAAAAATAAATTGTAATAATTCTGCTTGCCATTAGTTAGTTTAATTGTGATTGCATAAAAGGAGATTAGTTTAATGTTTTTATGCGTTTTTCAACAGGCTGCTGAGCTTCTAAGAGAGTTTACTTTCAAAATTGATTGTCCGGTCACAGGAAAGCCAATTATAACATTGACTAGAGAGTATAATGGTGAAAAGATTGAAGTCACAGCTTGGAAGTCTGATTTCTCTGATGATGAGCTTTCCATGAAAATAACTGTTCGGAAGAAAAGCACACGAAATTTGACTTTCCATGTTGAGAGTGATGCAGATGGAACTAGAATCGACCTTTTGACTCTCTTTAATCCAAATCCTTCTGATGATTATATTCATTATAGAGACCCTGATGATTTCTCGTAAGTGTAACTAATATGCTACCGTTGGATAATTAATATTAATATTTCCGCTATACATCCTGTAACATCGGTTTTTCTTGTTTTGAAGGGCTTTTAGTAAGGAACTGCAGGAAGCTTTCTGCACATATTTGGAAGTCAGAGGGATTAAACCTAGCATTGTCAAATTCTTATGTGAATGCCTGGATCAGAGAAAGCACACGAAACACACTGAGCAGTTTTAAGAACTTGAGCAATTTCATTGCCAACTGAATTTTGCTCAAGTTGGGCTACAGATTTATGAATTCAGAGCTAACTCCAAATATTTGATTCCCATTTTATGTACTGTAATTACTATTGTAGTAAACTTGTGAGTTTTTTTACAACTGATCAAATTTGGAGTTAAAGATTTTGAAGCAAGATCCTGGTTCTTTTTTTTTTCTGAGGTAATAAAAAGAACACACAGTAGAGCAAACCTAGCTAGTCTTCCATTCATCTGCATGGAAACCAATTTTTCTTGTGATGGCAGTGTGTTATTAGTAATAGTAGTATATGGCTATTCAAGAACGAAAGAAAATTATTTACGATATAGATTTATATATATAAAAAAAAAATCACACAGTTACAATACCTTAGCCTCTCTTTTCTAGATTATCTTGAGCTATCAAGGAATTATGATAGACCAACCACGTAAAAAAGCTAACTTTGGAGGGTACATTATTATTCCAAATAATCTTGTGGGGAAAGTCAATGAGGGAGGAGGAAGGCATTAGAGATGAGTAGCAGGAGCGTACTGTAAACTCCCTGTCTGCTGTCCACTTCCATTTCTCTGGTCTTCGACACCATTCAATGTCACGAAAGAGAATTATCACCGAATTTTAAAGTTGCATTCTTAATTTGGCTCTTAGCTCCGAAAAAAGAAGAAGATGCAATTGGCAATCACAACAAGTTTAATCCCCCGGAGTGTACCTCTGATCTTACCTTCGAAAACTATGCTTCACCAGATATGTGAAGAGCCGGCATCATACCTTGCTTGAGTCCGCTACACGAGGAAATATGAAGTTGTAGAAAACAGAAGGGTTTTGTTGGATGCACAAGATAATTAAGAGCTAATCCTTGGCATTGGAAATTCATTTGGGCCCAATTCCATATATTTTTGGAATATATATATAAATAGGGCCGTGATGCGGGGGGTTAAGCAAGAGAGCTACTTCTCATCCTTCCAAAACCCTAAAAAACTCAAGAAAGCTGAGATTTTTCTGAGAAAACTTCTTTTGCGGCAAAAAGGGCGACTAATACTTTGAGTAGAATGATGATGAAAGCTGCATCTTCTTCAGTAATTGCACTAGCAAACAGAAGAACTCGTCATAGAAACTATAACTCTGCCAATTTTACATCCCCATCGAAGAAGAGTACCACCACTAGTTCTAGATCTACACAAGTATCTCGAGCAACTTTAATTCCAACTCATCATAACATCTCTGCTCAAGCTATGAAGAAATACAATTCTGATGATCCTCTTCGAAGTATTGTTGAGTCTCAAATCGATTGGGCCGAGGAGAAACTTAATAAGGTTTATTCCCTTCATAAGTTTTTCTTTGTTTTTGTTTTTGTTTTGGATGGATGGATAATGCATGTTTGTGTTATGAATTACTATAATGGTTTAGTTAGACGTATATTTAATTGTGTAGAAGATTGATAGCTATCCTTGCCTTCATCATCCACTGAATACGAATGTCGTCTTTATGCTTTTTTTCTTCCAACAGTTTGCTGAGGCACCAACGGAGTTTCCTTTCAACATTGAGGATAATCCGGGGCAGCGAACTTTAACATTGACTAGGAACTATCAAGGTGAGGAGATCAAAGTCACAGTGCACGAGTTGTATTATTGTACCCCAAGATACACCTTGATTGGAAATGTTTCAAGTGGACAAAATTTGAGATTCGATGTTACGGCTGATTCGAAAGATGGAATTAAAACCAACAGTTTTAATTTAGTTACTGATACGTCTGAATCTGATGAGATTGATTTCCCTTTTGGTTACGGTAGACCGCCACCTACTTTCTCGTAAGTGTAATATTGATTGATAGCTTTGGTTATATATCGGCTGCTGGGTCCGCTATATCTTCTAACGTACATTTTTTTTTGGGTTGTTTATCGGGGATTGGGGTAAGAACTTTCATAAAGCATCCCGCACATATTTGGAAGTCAGAGGGATTGAACCCAGCATTGCCAAATTCTTACATGACCGCACGGTTAAGAAAAAGCACCAAAAATACACTTCGTGGTTGAAAAGCTTAAAGAATTTCATTAACGCCGACTAAATCTTTCAACGGAGTTTTTGAAGGTTATACCATTTGCAAGGTTAGGAATTAGAACAGATAGTGTGTTCACCTTTGGGAGGTTACAGATATTTGACTCCCATATTATCAAATCAATTGTAGTAATTTCTTACTGAGTAAACAAGTGATAATTTTTTGAGTTAAAATATTTTGGAAACAAATTTTCTTCTTGAACTCCCCTTATCCTCTGTAACCAAATATAACAGAGAATATCTTCCTATCGAAAGATGTAACCAAATATAACAGTAATGGGCACTATTCGCACTCCATCAGAGGATAAGGGGAGCTCATCTTCTCCTTCGTTTGAAAAAAGAAAACACGGGAAAAGTGCAGCCAACTGAGTATATTTTTGGAACGATTCATTTCATGAGATTCAACTGCGGATTTGGGTTGATTTAAGCATTTTAGTCAACTAGAATTGCCTGAGTCATGGATTTACGATAAAACAGTGAAAAATATTTCTCGTGACATTCTGGAGAGATTTTTGAGGAGTTTAGGATCGATTTTTTCACGGAAATAGGGTTGGTCAGACTTGAAGATTCGAATAATTTTGGATTTACGCGGAGGGGAGGAGTGTTTTACTCGGGATTCTTTTTGTGTTATACTTGGATGTTATCGGAGATTTGGAAGGAAGATATTCTCTGTTATATTTGGTTATATATTTTGATAGAGTTTAGAAGAGAACAGAAAAGGAAATAAATTCCGTAACTTTGGGAGAAAGAAATAAGTTGATATTCTCGGATTTTTTTTTTTTTTTGAGCTGTGGGATAAATATAAGATGGTTCGAGACCCAGAAAGAGTTATCGAGACCTAGAAGCAAGTTGGGGTAGTTGCAGAGAGTTACAGAGACGTTTCCATCTTCAACAGAGATGAAGCTGCAGAACGAGGAAGAAGAAGACGAGAACAGCATGTAGAAATAGTCACAAAAACCGTTGCCTATCCTTCAAATTCAATATCTTTGTAACAACTTTTGCAACAATTATTTTCTTGTTCGAAACATTTCTGTTGGGGTTTTCCTGTAACAGTACTATATCTGTTACAAATTCTCTGCTATGAACAAATATTTTGAGCAAGTGATTAATACGAGGAGCTAAACCCCTTTGCTGAAGCGGCGGAAGAAACTATTTTTCCAACAAATATGTGGTAATACCTATTTAATTAATTTATGCAATTCTTTTATGATTATTTGCTTTGAATCCAAATT
Source organism: Papaver somniferum (assembly GCF_003573695.1). NCBI lineage: Eukaryota > Viridiplantae > Streptophyta > Magnoliopsida > Ranunculales > Papaveraceae > Papaver > Papaver somniferum. Next base: position 35,985,830 of record NC_039366.1, read on the forward strand.
GGAATAATGATTTTCATTAACTCGTTATGTTTTCACATGATGGTGCATGCTTAGCTTAGGGCTCTTGATGTTCCATGCTTGAGATTAACAACTAGTGTTTTGAAAATCTAGTGGAAATATTTTGAATCACATAAAAATTGGTAAATACTGGAAAATATTCTTTTGAAAATATCATAAATTTTTTTTGATATTGACCATAAAAATTGATAAAAATGAATCCTTTTGAAAATATCCCACACATAGGTGTACGCAAGTGGGTAATGCAGTTGCAGTATCTGTTGGACGTGCACTTGGTTCCACACTCGGGAAAAGAGTTCGCATAACTTCTGACAATGGACCTTCTCAACTTCCTCCTTCCTTCTCCAGTTAAAGTGTCGTAGATTGAAACACGTATCTACACTAAAAAAATTCAAATATGTCTATACTAAAAAAATTCAAATATGTCTATACTTTGAAACAAGGTTCTAGGATTACTAAAAAATTCAAATATGTCTATACTTTTGTAAACAAGGTTCTAAGATTATTAAAATATTCAAATGAGGATTTGTACCTCATTATTAAGTGATTATCAAAAAAAAGATCATATTAATTTATTTTTCCCTCCTATTATACAATTCCAAAATGGTAGAATTTTTATCTATGTAGTATTCTGATTTAGTCCGTATAAAGTACATTTTGGTCTAAATTCATCCCATAGAAATACACTTTTTTTCCCCTTTGTGTTTATATTTTCAACCTACCCGTTTAGGAAAATGCTGAAAAGTTGAAGAAAAGAAGTAGATTGGGCCCAATTCAATATACATACGGGCTCCGGGCCGAGATGTGTCGGCCAGGATAACTCAAATTCCCAATGTAATAAAAAATAATTCTCATCCTACTGAAACCCTGACAGAACTCAAGAAACGAGAAACTTTTCTGAGAAAACTTCTAGTGCTGCGCAAATGGCGACTAGTTTGGGTAGAATGGAAAATAAAGCTGCATCTTCAGTAATCCCACTAGCAAACAGAACTCCTCATAAAAACTTCACCTCTGCCATTTTCGTTACCACCCCATTGAAGACCTGTACGACCAACAGTAATACTAATAATCTTTTTGGAAAAACTTCAGTTACAACTCATCGTCACCTCTCAGCTCTAGCTGAGAAGAAAGTCAGTTCCGATGATACCCTTGACAAGATTATTCAAGTCTGAAATAAATTGTTCTGAGAACAAATATCGTGAGGTTTTACGTTTGTTTTATGAATACTTTATCTTCAACATTATTGAACACTGAATGATTTTTAATTATGCGTTTTTCCGATAGTTTGCTGACGCAGCAAGAGAGTTTCATTTCAAGATTGTGGATAATGCAGGGGAGAACAGTATAACATTTACTAGAGATAGGTGAAGAGATCAAAGCCACAGTTTACGGGCCTCATAGGAATTTTTATGGCTGTCCGAAAGAAAACAGTGATCCACCAGAGTATGTTCGCTTGAATGTAAGTATTTCTAAAAAATGCTAGGAAGAACCTGATATCTCGTAAGTGTAATTCATTGCTAGTAATTTATATGGTTATTATATTCTTGCTATCAGTGTTTGGATTTGCTAAATATTATAACAATGGTTTTCGTTGTTTTCTCGTGTTGAAGGGAATTTGATGAGAAGTTGCAGAAAGTTTTCCGCACATATTTGGAAGTCAGAGGGTTTGAACCCAACGTTTGCAAATTCTTATATGACTACATGGTTCAGAGAGAGCAGACGAAACACGCAAGGTGGTTGAAGTGCTTGAAGAATTTCATTGCCTTTAGTAGTAACGACAGCAATCGCTTTGGAAAAGTATCTAGAGCAACCTCAAAGGCTAGTTTGGATAATCAGACTAGTTTGATGGCACTTTTCTCAGAGTTGTTGAATCTGAAATCGATTGTGCCGAGAAGGAATTTCACGAGGTTTCTATATTCCTTTTCTACTCAAAGGCTAGTTTGGATAATCAGATTTAATTTCATGGTTTTCATCTTAGATGGAAGGATGGCCGTTGATCGTCGCAAGCCTTTATTTTGGTAACCGCATAGGGAAGGTCGGCATGGTTTGGCGCGGCAAGGTGGCTGGCATGCCATTGGCACATGTGACATGGTTGACATGCCTTGGCGCGGTTTGGGCGTGACCAAAACTAGGGTTTTGGGCCAAAGATTACCATGTGTTGGTTGGTGACCTTGGACGGCTGAAATTTACATCTAATATGGAAGGGTGGCCGTTGATTGTCACACGCCTTCATTTTGGAAGCAATGAAAGGAAGGCCGGCACGGCATCGCTTAGACGCGACAAGGTGGATGGCGCGACATGTCATTGGCACATGTGGCATGGTCGGCATGCCTTGGCATGGTTTAGGCGCGACCAAACTAGGGTTTTGGCGGAGATGAAATCACATTCTGATGGCACTTTTCTCAGAGTTGTTGAATCTGAAATCGATTGTGCCGAGAAGGAATTTCACGAGGTTTCTATATTCCTTTTCTACTCAAAGGCTAGTTTGGATAATCAGATTTATTTTCATGATTTTGATACTTGGGCACCTTTGTTTTTGCTGAGGCACTAAGTGAGTATCCTTTTAAGATTGAGGAAGAAAATGTAGGGAAGCGAACTATAACATTGACCCGAGAGTATCAGGGTGGTGAGGAGATTAAAGTCACGGTTCATCACAAGCATTATCGTGGAAAGTATGTTGACTTGAAAGGAACTCTTTTGAACAAAACTGGTGTAACTTTGGACTTCCATGCATGGTACGATTTCTGAAACAGATGGATTTGAAATCACAAGTTTGGATGTCAAGGATCCAAATGTTTCTTACCCTTCCCATTGTTATGGTGGGCCTGATTTCTCGTAAGTGAAATTGGCTGCTAGTTTTGGATTATTATATTTTTCTATATATCTAGTCATAACACTGGGTTTTTTTGTTGTTTTTTCTTGCTTTGAAGGGATTTGGATGAGAAGTTTCAGAACGTTTTCCGCACATATTTGGAAGGCAGAGGGATTGGACCAAGCATTACCGAAGTTTTATATGACTCCATGGTTGAGATGAAGCACAAGAAACACACTGGCCGTGGTGGAAACAATTGAAGAATTTCATTGCCAACTAAAAATTGCTTTAGTTGAAACTTCTTTGGCTAATTTGGATTCATGAAATTCGTCAAGGCATCTATAAAATATTCCGGAGTGCGAAGCTAGCTACTTGATTGCTGTGTGATATGGGCAATCGGTTTATTATGATGATGCTCCTAAGCGTATATCCAAACCAAAACGTTTTTTTAATTGTTGAACCATCTTAGCTATTTTTTAGGAACGTAATACACAGTACAAATCGTTGCATGAACGGAATACACGTGCTTCGACACTAAATCCTACATCCACGGGGTTTTGTTATCCACTATTAATTATATAATGTTACATAGAAAGTCGAGTGACTCTACGTATGGTGATGATATTAAGGGAAAGAAGATGAAACTCATACTTACTATTACAATCTCTTCCTCTCACTATGATGTATTTTGCCTATAGTTCTCTCTCCTATAATTTTGTCGACCCCCTCTTTTCTAGCGTTGGTATTTATAGGCACTTTGAGTGGGGTCCTCCATTCTATCACTGTCAGAGCTTTTCTCCTTGGTTAATGTGTTGGTTCCAATGGGTGGCTTTGTATGTGCCAATGCTTCTAACAGTATTGTTCTATAACGATGCTATGCCTCTTCTTTTCTTTACAGGATGCATGACACGTATCTTATTTTCTTCGCATTTAATGCGGATGGTTGAGTTAATTAGCACACATGAGACAGCTGTAAATGCAGTTGTCATCTCAGTGTCAGTTGTACTTCATCTCGTCCGTTAAATTTAAATTTTTCTCGAGATCTGATAAAGGTGACTAAGTGATATGTTAAGGTACTCCTCGGGTTATTTCCTGCATGGTGTTCCCCTTTTTTTTGGTGTCATTAGATTGATAGGCACATTTTTGTGTCTTATATAATCTCAATTGTATATATTATTAGTGATCGATTTTATATTTATTATGGCTTTTTATGTCCCTGTAGGTATTCTTGGAGAAATAAGCTTTTGGGGCGAAATTGGCTAAAAAAATGGTTTTTGCGCCCGTGGGAGAAAATTACTATACGGACTCTCATTTTGGATAAGGGGTAACCTAATTACTAAGGGGTGACCCATTTCCAGGCATCTTCTAAAGGGAGACCAGAACTGGATAGGGGGAGGTCATTTTCAAAGTTTCAAAACTGGATTTTGATGGGAAAAAAGGCAGCAGCGTCAACAGTTTTGGATCAAGGATTTGAGCGACCTAGCAGGCGATTCAATGGGCAAATTTGGTACCCACGGACTCTACAAGACATAAGGGACCTTTTAGAAGCGATTAGACCCATCTAATTGGGCTGGATAAGTCAGAAAATCCACACAAAGTCAAGACAGTGCACACGGTCCCTGTTTAGGGTTTTGAATTGGTTTGAAAGATTTGGGAGAGATTCTTGCGTGGGATATACTTCAAAACAGTTGAGTCCAAGTCCTAGAAGATATTTTAGTCGAGAGAATAGCTAAAAACATCCTGAAACACAACAAGAATAGGATTATTCTTCAAACAACCCGTAAAGAATAATGGAGATTTCCAAGGGGTTTGATCGAGTTTCAAGGTGATTCAAAGCCTATAAATAGTTGGGTTTAAGTCATAGAAGGTTTAGAAAGTTTTAGGAGAGAGTTAGGAGGAGTTTAGAGACGAGAAGAAGAAGTTACAGGAGGTATTGTTGCTGCTGCTGCTGCTGCTCGAGGAGGAAGAAGAAGACGAAGAACAGACTCGCAGAGTCCGTCGTTCTTCGACAGTCTTAAAAGCAGAACAAGTATCGTTCTTATACAGCAGTTAAGGCTTATCGTTTATAGCAGTCTCAAAAACACTTACCCCTTTGTAACAGTGACGCTATAACACTTTTACAGCGTTGCTAATTCCTGTTTCATCTTATATACATCAATAAAAACACCTATTTTAGCCATGAATAGTTTACGACTCTTGATGTTTCATGCTTGGTGTTTATATTTATTACTTCAAAAATCTACAAAAGGCATAATATTAGAATCACTCTAAAAGAAAAATTGCATGAATATTAATTATTAGAATTTATCAAATAATGGATCAATGGTGGAATCCAAGTCTTGGTGTTTTTCTCTAAAGGTTTGAACTATTTTATTTATTTTCATGTTTAATTTAAATCTTGAAAAATTGTTTTCTTCACAAGTCTGATACGAATCCTTTTTACCACTACAACTACAATCACTTTTGATAAACCATCAAATTTTTGGCGCCGCCGACGCGGAGTTGTGTTTAGTTAACATTTTTTTTTAGATTTATTTTTTTTATTTATTTGTTCTTCTTTACGTTTCTTTTTTTTTTTTGTCTTTTTCTTTCAGATTCTTGAAGTTGGAGCGAAAGAAATTTTTTCCAAAGTTTTTGGTGGACATTTAAAGACTTGGAGTAAAAGGCAAAGCAAAAGGAGCAAAAAAAGAAGAATTTTATTTATTTTTTTGATAAAAAGAGAGAAAAAAAAAGAGAGACATTTTTATTTTTGTAATTTTTTTTTAGACTTTCTTTTCTTTTGTTTTTTTTATGGACTTTGGACATTAATTTTGGGACATTTTTATTTTTATTTTTAAACCCTACGGAAGGGTATCCTTAGATACAAACTGTTTGCAGGGAAGGATGGTGATTACAATATCACCTCGGCCCCTCGGGTTCGCACACGACATAGGAGTCGTGGCCCGAGTCGACAACAAAGGTTCATCGCCCGTCTGGTATGGGAAGTAAGTCTAATCCAAACACTCGCGAATCCCCTGCAAGCGAGTTACTGTATTCCTTAAGGTGATAATTGTTTGAGGACGAATCGGACTGTCTTTATTTTCCTAGTAAAGGGAAAGGCCTGGCCTAAACAAGATAAGGGTTCGGATTTCATCACCGCTCCCTTCTTGCCCGCCTTAGGAAAACGAAACCTAAAGCGAACCTAAGCCTAAAATCTGATTATAAAGAGACCTATAGGGTATCGAGCTTAACAGGACAATCATTCGAAAAATATTGGTTACTCTTTTAAGCACACCTCGAAGTTCATAATGGTTTCTGTGAGTTGAATGCGTGACTGCGCCGCCTTATACCGGTGAGGCCTTGGGTATCAAAGCTCCACCGAGCTTCCATCGCCTTGATTCAACTTACTTTAACTCGGATTGATTCCATAGGGGTTTGCTTAAATTGTAACGAATTCCCTTTCGAAGGATTAGAAGCTGGTCTAGAAACAATCTAAGTGGAGCCATCATGCTTGTTGTTTGCTAGAAATCTTTAGGTTTGCTGTGGTAAAGTCGAGTCATCCTGCTGTGTGATTGCTAGAACCTTCTTGTTAGGATTTTTATTTCTTTTTGAATTCTTTTTAGTGTATGCCCGATTTTGTTAATAGGGATTGAAAAAGAGATACTCTAGGTCGATTGATTAGCGAAAAACCTAGTAGTTCTTCTGATTTAAACAGGGAGCTCGAAGACTTTTCTTTTGAGAGCCCTGTTTTTGGAAACTTCAGTTTTGAGAATTTATCTTTGAGTGACAAAAGTACCCCTAGTACTCCAGTTGTGCCAACGATGGTAACTTTGAAAGATTACATGTTCCCAACTAGGACCAACCGAGCTTCATGCATTAAATTTCCAGCCACTACGGCTAATTTTGAGATAAAACCTAGTATTCTTCATATGATCCCTATATTCTTAGGAAAAGATGATGAGAACCCTTATTTCCATATTAGGGACTTTGAGGAAATCTGTGGGACAATTAGAATAAAAGACCTTACTGATGAAGTCTTGAAACTTAAGATGTTTCCCTTTTCCTTAGAGATAAAGCCAAGACCTGGCTGAACAACCTACCGTCTGAATCCATAGAAACATGGCAGGAACTTATCGCTGCCTTCTATATGAAGTTCTACCCTAAGCATAAAACTGCAGCTGTTAGGCAGAACATTAGTACTAGTGTGCAACAAGAGGGAGATTCTCTTTATAGATTTTTAGAGAGATTCAATGATCTTCTATCACAGTGTCCTCACCATGGATTTGATAAGATGAAACTTGTAGAGATTATTTATAATGGTTTGGACTATTCAACCAAAGCTATGGTCGAATCTATGTGCGCTGGTGAGTTCACTAGTAAAAATGCTGATGATGCTTTTACCTTCTTAGGAGATATCGCTGAAAAATCCCAACAGTGGGAATCTTGTGTTGAACCCCCTAAAAGACTCTTGGTCAATAGAAGTAGCACCAATATGGTAGATACGAGTTTTGCGTCAGATGCTAAGTTTGCTGCTTTGTCCAGAAGGTTAGAAGCTTTAGAAATGGGTCAGTCTAAAAATAGGTCCCTTGTTGAACCTAATAGAGCCTCCCAAGTCTCTAGTTGTGTAATAGGGCCCGATAATTCATTTTGGGAAGGTCAGGTTAGTGAAGAACAAGCCCATGCTGTCTATAACAATGCTAGGTTTGAAAACCTTCAGAAGTTTGACCCCTACTCAGAGACCGACAACCCTGGTTGGAGAAACCATCCTAATTTCTCTTGGTCTAAGGGCCAGAGTCAAGGCCAGTCTAGCAATTCTCAGCCTCCCCCAGGTTTTGGTTTTAAGAACTCTTCAGGTCAAACCCAGTTTCAGAACACTTCCGAGAAAAAGATCTCTACCTTAGAGGAAGCTATCACTATGTTAGTAAGTAACCATGACATGCTATCAAAGAACCACATGAGCTTTCAACAAGAAATTAGGCAGGAATTGAAGAATACTTCCCAGAGTCTTGCCAAGTTAGAACTTTAAGTAGGACAAATAGCTAAGTTTATAAGTGAGAGAGAAGATGGAAGGTTCCCTAGTCATACTGATCCTAACCCTAGAGGAGAGAAATCGTACAATCATGTGAATGCTGTCACGACCCTTAGGAGTGGAAAGAAAGTTGATAATAAGGTCGACATACCTGAAAGTGAACATGCTGTAGTTCACCCTTATGAGCCAGAAAATGAGGAGACTGATAGAGTCTCTAAAGAGACCAATGAGGGTCTTGTTGAGCCTGGTTTTGTCCCAGAGCCCCATTTCCCCGGTTATTGGCACCAACAAAAAATGAATCAAACTTTAATGACATAATGGAGGTTTTTAAGAAAGTTACCATAAACCTTCCGTTACTAGAAGAAATTAGGAAACTACCATCTTATTCCAAGTTCCTTAAGGATCTTTGTACACGAAAGCGTAATCTTAATGTCCATAAGAAAGCCTTTTTAGCTGGTCAAGTAAGTTCAATTCTTCTGAACCAAACACTCCCTAAGTACAAGGACCCTGGATGCCCTACCATATCTTGTGCAATTGGTAATCACATGGTCGATAAGGCATTACTTGACTTAGGATCTAGTGTTAACTTACTCCCGTATCATGTATACACCCAGCTAGGTCTTGGTAAGCTGAAACCGACCAACATGACACTACAATTAGCTGATAGGTATGTCAAAGTCCCTCGTGGTGTCATAGAGGATGTTCTAATTGAGGTTGATAAGTTTGTTTATCCAGTTGATTTTGTTGTTCTAGACACCCAGCCAGTTCAGGACCCAAGTGCTCACGTCCCGGTGATTTTAGGTCGCCCATTCTTAGCCACATCTAATGCTATCATCAATTGTAGGACTGGAATCATGAACATATCCTTTGGTAATATGACCACTGAACTGAATGTTTTTAATGTTACTAGACAACCTTCCAATGATTTAGAGGAAGTTAATATGATTAGCACTTTAGTTCAAATTCAGGATAATTGGGATGACACTTTATTTAATGATTTTTTGGATGCATTTGATGAGACAATCTTATTAAGACAACCGACTGTAAAACTACAAGAAGATCTTGAGCATTTCAAGGACTCCGAAGATTCGGAAATCCAAGCAATAATTAAAGGTTTGACCGAGAGTAGTGAAAACCCTATGTTTGGGGGTAGTAATGATTCTTGTGATAGTCAAGTATCCCCATTGGAAGTCCCTAACTTGGGACTCGAGCCTAGTGAGGTATTCCCTGAGTCTATTCAGACTCCACAACCCGATCCTCCTGATATTGTCCAGGAGAAAATCCATATGTTAGAGGCCCGTTTTTCGGATGAATCTGTTTGCCGAGACACTCATATGAAGCCCAATTGGGTACTCCAGATAAATCCAAATTTCTTGCGAGAAACTTTATATCAGGTTGTGCTCTTTCTGCTCATTTTTCTGATCTTGACCATTTGTCTCCTATTAGTGGCAGTTCTATTTGGTCTTATGGACCCACAATTGTTTCGACTATTGGTATACGACTTTGGAAGGTGAAAATTCTTTTTGAGGAATTTGATGTTTAGCTAATGACTATAAATTTAGCATTTACTGGGAGGCTCCCGCGTTCTTGTGATACGGTAATATCCTTCCTTATTTCTTTTCCCTCCAGTGGTAACATTTTCTCCTTGTATGTGCTTTAATTTCATAAGTAGAAACATTGAGGACAATGTTAGATTTAAGTTTGGGGGTGGGGAAGAAACACTTTTTGGATTTTAGTTAAAATAAATAAACTCCAGAGCTTAGAAATTATGCATATTGAGGATTGCACTAACTAATCTAAGTGGATGGAAGCATTTTGGTTGTAGGAGTTGACAAACCAATCTGATTAGATGGCAACATCTAGAAGAGTCTATTCATAAAAGCACAGTGCTCAGGTGTTAGAAATAACATTATAGTTTCACCATATCTCGTTGAGTCCTTTTCACTTCTATTTTTATTTTATTTTATTTTTAAACTATGTTTCTCTAAGTGATAGGTGGGGCCCACGATTCAAGTTGTTACCAATGCTAGGGTGAATTAGAGTGATTGAGATACCATGAAAAAAAAAGTTGAAAAAGAGAAAAGAGATGGTAGTTACCAAAAAGTAGAAAAAAAACAAAAAAAAGTTGAAAAAGAAAAAGAGAAAAGAGATGAAAAAAAGAAAAGAAATGGTAGTTACCAAAAAGTAGAAAAGAAGAAAAAAAAGAAAAAAAAAAAGAGAAAATATTGAGACCAGACCATTTGACCAAAAGGAATAAATTCAATAAAGTCGACCACTGGTACCCTTGTATATGCCAGTTGTGTTGACCTAGAGTTAGGTTATCGACCACTGGTACCCTTGTATATGCCAGTGTGTTGATATTAGTCAGACTGGTATCTCAATCCATTAGGATAGGTTCATTTTGGCGGAGGCCTTCAGACAGATATGGGAAACGTCGTTCACTTAGTAAACATCAAAACCATCTATGTTTTCTATATCCATCTTCTTGATCTATCCATGTGATTAGTTTTGACTCCGAATATGATGTCCATAGTTCAACTATCTGAGTAGAGCTCTGTCACTTAATATGAATTTTAGTATGCTTGAGTGCAAACTCGTGTACAACAATTGGAATTTCGCATCAGGGTACTTCTTCCTGTAGTCAATAAGTATGCCAACCAAGGAGATTCTTTAGTGCCTTCCAAGGTTCTGCGTAGATAGCTAAGCTCTGGAGTATTAAGGTTTTGTGGGTACACCTCTGGTAAACCCTTGGAGACAACACTCCGCCACTAGGGCCACCTAGTGGTTTAACGGCTTACTGCACGTGCTAAGTGTAGTCATTTTATTTTAGATTAGATTTGCTCGAGGACTAGCAAATAATAAGTTTGGGGGTATTTGATAGGCACATTTTTGTGTCTTATATAATATCAATTGTATATATTATTAGTGCTCGATTTTATATTTATTATGGTTTTTTATGTCCCTGTAGGTATTCTTGGAGAAATAAGCTTTTGCGGCGAAATTGGCTAAAAAAATGGTTTTTGCGCCCGTGGGAGAAAATTACTATACGGACTCTCATTTTGGATAAGGGGTAACCTAATTACTAAGGGGTAACCCATTTCCAGGCATCTGCTAAAGGGAGACCGGAACTGGATAGGGGGAGGTCATCTTCAAAGTTTCAAAACTGGATTTTGGCGGGAAAAAAGGCAGCAGCGTCAACAGTTTTGGATCAAGGATTTGAGCGACCTAGCAGGCGATTCAATGGGAAAATTTGGTACCCAAGGACTCTACAAGACATAAGGGACCTTTTAGAAGCGATTAGACCCATCTAATTGGGCTGGATAAGTCAGAAAATTCACACAAAGTCAAGACAGTGCGCACGATCCCTGTTTAGGGTTTTGAATTGGTTTGAAAGATTTGGGAGAGATTCTTGCGTGGGATATACTTCAAAACAGTTGAGTCCAAGTCCTAGAAGATATTTTAGTCGAGAGAATAGCTAAAAACATCCTGGAACACAATAAGAAGAGGATTATTCTTCAAACAACCCGTAAAGAATAATGGAGATTTCCAAGGGGTTTGATCGAGTTTCAAGGTGATTCAAAGCCTATAAATAGTTGGGTTTAAGTCATAGAAGGTTTAGAAAGTTTTAGGAGAGAGTTAGGAGGAGTTTAGAGACGAGAAGAAGAAGTTACAGGAGGTATTGTTGTTGCTGCTGTTGCTGCTGCTCGAGGAGGAAGAAGAAGACGAAGAACAGACTCGCAGAGTCCGTCGTTCTTCGACAGTCTTAAAATCAGAACAAGTATCGTTCTTATACAGCAGTTAAGGTTTATCGTTTATAGCAGTCTCAAAAAACACTTATTTGCATGTTTAATTTAAATGTTGAAAAATTGTTTTCTTCACAAGTCTGATACGAATCAGTTTTACCACTACAACTACAATCACTTTTGATAAACCATCATTGATCTTCCTTCATCTAGACACGCGGAGGGAGATCTCGCAATATCTTAGGTGTCTCTATGTGCCATCATATCTATATGTTCTTCCTTCCATATGATGTAGACGTGTGTTTCTTCTGCCACGTGGTCGTATTCTTTTTTTTGATCGGAAAAGAAGATATATTAAGAGAGTAGAATGTACAGAAGGCTACCATAGGTAGATTTAAGGAAAAAGAAAAAAATTAGGAGAACACGAAACAGATTACATAAAAAGATTCTCACAGTAATTTATCACTGTACTAGAAAAGTTTAGGTGAACTCTTTTCCCAGCTGCATTTTCCCAAAGTAAAATCAAAGTTTTTTCCTTCGTACTTAGATCATCATCAGTTCTGAAAGTGTGCTTGAGGCCAAAAGTGCGACTGTTGTGTTCCTTTCATAAACTCCAGAAAATGGCCGCAGGAATTAGGCTCCAAATGAAGTTCTCATTAATAGAAAAGTTTGTATTATGCCAACAGTGAGCCAGCGACATTACAGTCCTTGGAGTGACCCAAGCACAACACCAACTATGTATCAATAAAGACCATACCCTAGAAGCAATTCTGCAATGTAGAAATAGGTGATCTTGCGTCTCCGCATTGTCACCACAAAGAGTGCAGTAGTTATCTAGCTGAATTTCTTTGCGCAGAAGTACATCCTTCCTATTTAGTTTACCATGTAACAAACTCCATACTAATCAACTAATTTATAGGTGACTTTGTCTACTGCTCCAAGATGATTCTGCCTAAAATCCAAGTGACTGCAATAATGATATTCTTCTAACTCATTTATCCTGATTTTTAAGCTTTTGTGCTCATCTACGGGTATGACCAATATACAATAGTTACATAAACATATATAGTTTCTTAAATGCTCTAAGAATCAATGGTGGCATGCCTTAAGAAAGTGAAAAACAAGAATCAAAAAAAAAGGATTTTTAAAAAACTGCCACACTTGCAAATCCCGATTCAAGAAATTGCTACCGTTTTTTTCAACATTTATAAAGTGCCACCTCTGTTATGTATTTCGTCAGGTCCCACCAAACCGGTCCATAATGGTTGAACAAGTCAAGAAAATGTGTCAAAAATACTTATTTACCCTTGACAACCCTTAAAGGCTCAATCGTTAATAAAGAAGAAGAAGAAAATTAAATCTCATTCACCTTAAACTGAGCTATATGTATTCACCTTAAACTGAGATGCGACCATGTAAATAGAGGCGCAGAGAGATAGATCTAGAGAGGATTTGCCTAGACTAAGGAGGAGATGAAATTGAAGCACATAATTAGACAAGAGAAGAGAGAAATCAACGGAAGAATGATTGTTGGAGATTGAGATTTAAGTAAAAGATGAAGATTGTTGTCTGTTTCTGTCAACAGAGAAGATGGAGAAGAAATTAACGGTGGTAAATCACAGAGCAGATTCCCCAGCCAAAAGATTCTGTCGTTCATCCCCCACCCCTTAGAATCTCTACCAAGTTCGTCTCTGCCATCTTGATGAGGCTAGATAAGAGAAATTTCAAATTGTAAGGTCGTTTGTGGAGGCTAATGAAATCAATACATCATCTGGGTAAAAGTTTAATTCTTCATTTATGCTATTTGATTTACAGAAATTAGTATCCAACTTAACTTTTTTGATGGGCAGAAGCATTTTGGTATGTAATCTAGAATGATCCATAAGCTGTTGTAGCAAACCTCATATCCCCAAATCATATAATTGAAATTTTCTTCCTTCTTATGACACAATTAGATGCATTTTGAAGCAATTGAAATTCCTTTCTATGAGATCATACAAAATTTATTATCCACCGAATTTTCGGATAATAATTTCCTTATCAGTGTTCCTGCAACGTGTTTGTGTAAGTTTTTTTTCTTCTTTTCTTACCTCAGTTAAGTGATACATGGAAGTTTGAATCAGACAATTTAACTGCTTTGATTTTGTGTTTCCGTATTCCGTTTTCGTGTTACAGTCCTATGATAGAAGAACTTGAGATTAGTATATTCGAGCACCATCCTTCCTCAAACAGTGCTTTTGATTGATTGTTCACATGTTTTTAGGTACTTGGATGATCCAGGGATTTTGCAGAAGTTGGCGTGGACTACGGGTTTTGAACCAAATGATGATACTGAGGATCAAATTGCCAACGAAAGTAATCCCGCAGCAAACATGAGTGGAAACAAACGAAAAAGAGGCACACAGAAAAGACCCTCAAAAAAACAAAGGATTAGAAGGCGAAGGAACTTGGATAATCCAGAGGTTTTGCAGAAGTTGGTGCGGGTTATGGTTTTAAACGGAAAAAAACTAAATGGCATACACAAACTTGTGCTGGATGAGCACAAAGCGGTCTATTTGTTCGATGAAATGACCCAAAGAAGACATGAACTGTAGTGAGATGTTTCAAGGGCGTAAATGTCTTTTCCTAAGCTGGACTACTGCCACCTATGCACTAACGGATGTAAACTTTTATTTGGAAAAAAACTGGATGAAAAGGGTCAAATGTGTGGCACTAAATAAATTCTGAAAAAAACGGTGGCACTTTCTTAACATGAAATTGAAAGTCTGTCACTTTATTAAAATCCCAAAAAAAAAAAAACCCAAGACATGCAAGAATGTCATTTTACTTAAGGAACTATTTGTTATGAAATCTAACTAAGAAATAGCAAATTATTTAACAGGTAAAACTTAGTGCTTAAGATATGAATTGTTTTTACCTCAATCTCTGGCGCTTGGGTTCCTTCTTATTTCCATCTGTAGTCCTTTTCTTCGACTGTATATTTTCGTGTAGGACCCTTTTTGAGTCCTTCTTTTGTGCCTTCTTGGCACCTTGAAATGTATTTTAATCTTCTTAAAAAAAGGATTTAATGGGAAATCACCATAAGAGATGAAGAGAGAGCACTTGTTGTCAGCTCTTCTGATCTCGATCAATTTAACAGAAGATGCAAATGTCGCGTTGTATTATGAAAACTTACAATATAATTTCTCCAAAAGTACTCAACTACATTTTAACTAATAATTTCTTTTACATCTATAATTTCATCAAAACTTTTGGCACTTCACAGATCCATCATACTTATAGGACGAATCGAGCATAGAAATGCACCCACTAGCAGACACAGCCGCACAGACATACCAACACCACACAATCTATTGATTTGTATTTCAGATATTGCTAAGTTTGGAATATCTTTAAAAGCATGCAGTGTTTTTGCATCAAACCCTCCAGGCTCCAGCAAACAATATTGAAAAAATAGTAACCAAGCAGTAAATTAGCCTCTGAAAATATCTGGTCATCCTGTGCTCTCATTTTTTAACTTCCCCTGATGACGCATCTTACTTGGAGTGACCAGTTTACGAAAATGTAGAAGTGAGAAGTAGGTTGGGCCGGGCCTATTTAAATATACGTGTCATTCAAGATCCTATTTCAATAAAAATTATTTCTCATCCTTCAAAAACCCTAAAAAAAAAATTAAGTTGAGATTTTTCGGAGAAAACTTTTGCAAAAATGGCGACTTTGAGTAGAATGACGAAGAAAGCTGCATCTTCAGTAATCCCACTAGCAAACAGAAACTGCACCTCTGCTATTTTCAGTACCCCATTGAAGACCAGTAGTACCACCATAAGGTCCATAAGTACTAGCAACATTACTAATCTATCTAGACAAGTATCTCGAGCAACTACAATTCCAACTCATCATCACATCTCTGCTCCACCTAACAAGGGATCCAATTCTGAAGACACTCTTCTCAGTATGATTGAGTCTGAAATCAATTGTTCTGAGGACAAATTTCATGAGGTTTGTTCCCTTTTCAATCAAAGGGCTAGTGCTTTTATGAATATCTATGAATGAGTTTGTCTTCATCATTATTGAACTCTGACTGGTTTTAATGCGTTTTTCTCCGAATAGTTTGTTGAGGCACCAACAGAGTTTCCTTTCAAGATCGTGGATAATGTAAGCAAGGAATCTATAATATTGACTAGAGAGTTTCAGGGTGAGGAGATTAAAGTCACGGTTTACGGGCCTTATCACTATCAGGAGGAGGATAGTGAAGATGACCAATACGAGGAGAAGCAAGAAAAGAGTGATCCATCACAGTATGTTCGCTTGAATGTAAGTATTTCTAAGAAAAGCGGACTAACTTTGGAGCTCAGTGTTACGGCTGATGCAGCAGATGGAATTGTCAGGTTGCTTGTCAAGAATCCAAATGCTCCTCATGATTATCTCACTTACAAAGAACCTGACATCTTGTAAGTGGAATTGATTGCTACCTTAGGCTATTATATTTCCTGCTATATGTTGTTGGGTTTGCTAAATCTTGTAACATCGGTTTTCGTTGTTGCAGAGTTTTGGATGAGAAGTTGCAGAAAGCTTTCCACACATATTTGGAAGTCAGAGGGTTTGAACCCAGCATTGGAAAATTCTTATGTGAATACATGACTAAGAAAAAGCACATGGAATGCAGTACTAACACTAAGTGGTTGAAGTCCTTGAAGAATTTCATTTCCTTTAGTAGTGACGACAGCAGTCGCTTTGGAAAAGTATCTCGAGCAACCTCAATTCCAGCTCATCCTCGATCCTCAGCTTTGGCTGAGAAGAAATCAAATTCGGATGACACTCTTCTCAGAGTTGTTGAGTCTGAAATCCAATGTGCGGAGGACGAATTTCATGAGGTTTATTCCTTTTCTGCTCAAAGGCTACGTTGGATAGATTTAAATTTTATGATTTTGATATTTTGGTACTTACGTTTGTCCTTGATAGGTTTATGCTGAAGCACTAAAGGAGTTTCCTTTTAAGATTGTGGAAGAAGATGCAGGGAAGCAAACTATAACATTGACTCGAGAGTATCAGGGAGATGAGGAGATTAAAGTCACAGCCAGTCATGAATTTGGACAGTGTCTTCTCTTGAAAGGAATTTTTTCGAACAAAAGTGGTCTAACTTTGGAATTCTATGGTAGTGTTCGTGCAGAAGATCATGGAATTAGAATCGCAAGTGTGCAAGTTAAGAATCCAAATGCTTCTGATGAGAACATCCCTTACCATTTTTGCGGAGGACATACTTTCTGGTATGTGGAATTGTTTGATATATTTTTTGGCTGTTGGGTATATCTTGTAATAACGATGGTCTTGTTGTTGTTTTTTCTTGTTCTGAAGGGATTTGCATCAGAAGGTGCAGAATGCTTTCCACACATATTTGGAAAACAGGGGGATTGAACCCAGCATTACCAAAGTCTTATATGACTGCATGGTTAACAAAAAGCACAAGAAACACACCAAGTGGTTGAAGAACTTGAAGAATTTCATTGCCAACTAAATTTTTCTCAAGTTATACTCTTTGCATGGTTTATTCAGAGTGTAAGGAAACATATCGCTTTTGGAATGTTTTATTACTTGGAATATTCTGTAAACTAGTAAGTGATTGTTTAATCCTTAAATATGATCTAAATAGAGTTATAGACAACTCTACGATTTATAAAACATTGTCATGGCACCAAATATTGCCACTTAGTTCGCAAATGATGCCAATACGATATACGATTGCAAATTATGCTTTCTCTTGCTGGGGACAAGCAAAGGATCGCATTAAAGTTGCCGAAAATTCCTAGCCATTCATTTTACTTTCAGAATGCACCAAGGTGATGGATCCTTGTTCTCGGCCAACATCCCACCGGGTATCTCAAATGCATCGTAATGTCAGACTCACGTTTCTACCTTTAAATATTTGGGAACACCTCACACTAAAAACTCAGTTTTCTCTTTGAAAAAATCTGTTAATTCTTCTTGAATGTGGAAGCGTGTTTTGCGGGGTATAAAGCTGATCCATAAACACCTGTTCTGGGATGTTGGAGATGGGCTGTCTATATATTTATGGACTGACCAATTGATACCAGACCTAGATATTACTCTAGATCAAATTTTCTCAGAAAGGAACAATTCGTAACACTCGTATCAGTTTTGATCAATCATGATATAAATGAGTGGAACCAAACCTTAATCATTAGTTCTTTTCCTCATATCACTGCTCAATTTATATTGAATATAAATTTGTTGACTGAATTGAATGATACCTTAGACCAGGATAAACCTAGATGGAAGCTAACTAGTAACGGCATATTCATAGTAAAATCTCTATATGATAGATTAAGCCGAAAACATACTTGCTACGAGAAAATATTGAATTTATGGGAGAAATTCTGGAAAACTGGTTTACCACAAAGAGTTAAATCATTTTTTATGCAAGTATCTTAACAATTCCTTACATGTGATACAGATTCTTAGTTTTTACATGTTTGACATAGACAACCAATGCATTTTCTGTAACAATAACATTGACCCATTGCATCTTCTGTTGTTTGAATGTTGGTTTGCAAAATCAATATGGACTTTTACCTCCCTTTACTGGTGGAGTAATTTTCAATACAAAAAACATTACTTTCAATGAACCTTACAATTTGTGGCTTGCAGGGAATGGAAATTTAGCGGAGATTATGTGTCGTTAAATATTAGTTTATATGGAAATATGTAATATAATTTTTGAGAAAAAAATTATCATCCTCTATTTCTATCAAGAGATTTCTGCAACTTTGGTGCAAACACTTAAATAATGATCTACATTTTAATGTTACTTTAAGAGATGATAGGGCTTTGATATCACCAAGATCTAATTTGAAAGCACCTGATTTGAACTGCTATAAACTAAACTTTGATGCTGTATGGATATCATTTTTTTGTATGCTGGATTTGGTCTAATTATTAAAATGATGCAGGGGAAGGAACAAGAGATAACTCTGGAATATTCAAAGCTTCAACTCCAGAAAAAGAGGAAGCTTTAGCTCTTCTTAAAGGTGCTAAATGGATTGAGAGTAAGGAATAAAGAACTGCTGGATTGAAGGTGACTCTGAGAGGGTAATGAGATTCATTAAAGGGAAGGATGCCATGATGTGTTTGGAAAAATCAAGGAACAATTAAAGAGGTAGTGAAGATTCTAAAGGATTGTAACAACTTTTTGGGTTTTTAATGTATTAAGAGGTCAGGAAATCAAGTTGTAGACACTTTGGCCATGAATTCTAGGAAATCTTCGATTTTCAATTCTTGGAAAGACGAGATGCCAAACTTTCTAAGTTAGGTTATGTTATTAGATAAAATTAATACTATTAAGAGCAATGAAAGCAACATAGCTACTGCAGTAGATGACACAGAACCATGTCTGTTGTCTCATAATCATCTTGGGGAAACTATTCTTCCATGAAAGTATGGCAACACCCTTGTCCTTTGGTTTTTTCTTCTTCTTTTGGGTTAAGTTGTACTTTGTTTGCTTATTAATATATTCCACTTTTACTCGCAAAAAAAAAACACCCCCAAAATCTCCAAAATCTTAAATGCAACATTTAGACTAAATAAACATCCACGAGTAACTCTTGATGTATGATATGAAGAGCCAATATATTACTTTGGTGATAAATCGTTGAGTGATGATACCGATGATCTGAGAAAAGAAAAGGTTTTTATAAAATTATGTACCGACTAAAGAAAAAGTTTTTATGAAATTCTTTAAAAGAAAAGAAATCTAGAGAGTAAAATTCATTTGGCCGAATCCAATATATATATGGGCTTTTGGGTTGAGATGTGTCAACCAAGGAAACTCAAATTCCCAAATATGTACGTAACTACTTCTCGTCGTTCTTTAATTCTTCTAAAACTAAAAACCCTAAAAAACTCTGAACAGAGATTTCTGAGAAACTTCTCGTGCGGCAGAAATGGCGACCACTTTCATTAAAGTGATGAAGAAAGTGATCCCACTAACATACAGAACTCCTCATAGAAACTGCACCTCTGCCATTTTGAATACCCCAATGAAAACCAGTACCTGTACCACCATCAGTACTAATCTATTCAGAGACGTATTTCACAGGACTACAATTCCAACTCATCATCACTTCTCTTCTCTGGCGAAAAAGAGATCCAATTCCGATGACACTCTTCTCAGTGCTATTGAGCCAGTAATCGATTCTTTTCGTGAGGTTTGTTATCCCATTTTCGCTCAAAAGCTAGTTTATTTTTGTTTTTTTTAACTGCATAAAAAGGAGTGAGTCCGATTAGTTAACCTTGATGTATGTATGTTTTTTTTTCGATAGGTTGAGGCACCAAGAGATTTTCCTTCCATGATTGAGGATAATCCAAGGAATGACCGAACTATAACATTAACTAGAGAGTATCAGGGTGATGAAACTAAAGTCATAGTTCATTGGCCTTCTTATAAAGATTCTGGTAATTATATTGAGCTGGATGTAAGTGTTTCAAATAAAAGTGGATTCACTTTGAAATGCAGCGTTGAGGATGATTATAGTACAGAAGGATATACAATTAGGTATTTGGCTGTCGAGAATCCAAATGCTTCTGATGATTATATTGCGTGCGGAAATGATGATTTCTCGTAAGTGTAGTTGATTGCTAGCAATTTGTTTGGTTATTATATCTTCTGCTATCGGTTGTTAACGGTTCCTGATACATATCTTGTAACATCTCTTGTTTTTTTTGGTTTTGAAGGCATTTAGATGAGAACCTGCAAAAAGCTTTACGGACATACTTAGAAGTCAGAGGGATTGAATTTGGCATTCACAACTTCCTATATGAGTACATGATTAACAGAAAGTACAAGAAATACACTGCGTGGTTGAAGAAATTGAAAATTTTCATTGCCAGCTAAAGTTTTCTCAAGTTCAAGTGCTTTTGAAGGTTATACTCTCTTACGTTAATGATTAAGTGCTTGTTGGAAATGGATCTGGTCTACAAATATCTCACGCTGTATCTAAATTAACTAAAAATATTTTATCTGTTAGCCAATTTATTTTACTTTGTTGATTCTGGTTTTAAGTTAAGGAACCAAGGAATTGAAGCCGTACTTGCAACGGGCATTATTAAGGTGGAGCGATTGCAGCTTTCTCTGTTATTAAAGGAAGAACAGTAGTAAGTGACTTGTGGCACCATCGCCACCCTCACTTTAAGATTTTGGAAAATTTGAACTCCGGCCAATAACTTAATTTTTGTTTTAATGGAATAACAAGTTTGATATTTGTTCTTGCTGTCAATGCAATTGGGTAAAATTTGTCGCCTTTCTTTCCCTCACTATAATAATATATCTACGGTTAGTAGTATTTATTTTGCGATGACGAACATCGATCTTTTTTTTTCTTCCGGGGAGGCAAGGAAAGATTTCCATGGGATTAAGTTGAAAACATACTTTACGCCACGCTGTTTTGATAATCCATGGAAATGGATTTTTCACCAAACACTAGAAAATACTTTATTTCAACGAAAAGATAGGTAATTTCATGGAACTAATTCATATCAAACACAACCTAATAGGAATTCCATGATACTAAGAGATAGGGATCTCGGCAACCACGCACCTCTCCAAACTCGCAAGTAACTCGCAAGTTCCAAGTTCCTATATATGATCCTGCTCAACAAAAGGAAGTTTGACCAGACACGGCCAGAGTTGACCATGTGATTTTTTCTCTGCTAGGGTTTGCGCGTCTGGTTCATCCAATCCAGCCATCTACTAGGGTTTTCGCGTCTGGTTCTTCCAATCCATCCATGGCCAGAGAGGATTTTCATCTCTAACCCAACCTCTCCTTCTTATGATCATCTTGTTTCGACGAATTTAATTTTAGAGTTTCCCCCTTGATTTGTACCTCAAAATCAGGAACCGAAACTACTTCAATACTTGGGATTTTTACCAATAGTAGTATTGAATGGCAAAAATCTTCCGAAAATGGTCCATCCATGAAATCCTTCCAAAAGTAGTGGTAGGCTATTTTTTAGGACGTATATGCCCCCAACTTTCACGAGAATACCGTGATTTACCCGTCCATATAATATATACGTGCACATCCGAATTTTTTATTATTATTAAATTTTTTTAATATTATAGTAAATTTATTTTTGGACTGTGACCCCACCATTTTTGTTACTGTTACCAGGTGGATGTGCAGACATCACACCTAAAAGTATATAGACATCAAACATCTAGGCATAATATTATGTTGGATAAGTGTAGACATCCATGTTTCGAAGTCTAGACATCGGACACTATTCATAAAATATGTAGAGATCAGACTATAAATACGTGGACATCAACTATAAAATATGGACATCAGCTATAAATATGTGGACATCGGGCAATAAAAGTGTAGACATCGGGCTATAAAGGGTACCTTGGGTATTACGTAAATACACCACTATTTTTGAAAGATTTTCAAATTTAATACTAATTTCGGAAGATATTGACATTTCAATACAACCCACGGTAATTTCCTCTCAAAACTAGGTTTGGAGTAGATTGGTCCAATGTATGTCCAATGAAATCTCAAGCTGAAGATTAGTCGTTACTGTTTAAATCATCAGATTTAATGGAAGGCAAGAAGGTGACAGCGGTACAATCAAAAGATTTTGAAAAAACAGTCGAGGATTGTAAAAATATGGTTATCGGGTTTTTTGCAGGTTGTAGATAAACGATGGAATCCCAAGGTGATAGACGCATTTATGTGTCTAATATAGCTCATTTGTATATATTGTTAGTACTCGATATTGTACTTATTTGGTTATTTTATGTATTTGTAGGTGTTTTTGGAAAATAATCTCTTGCGGCGAATTTGGCTAAAAATGTGGCATTTGGACCTCCGTTGATAACGTACCGGAAGCGCCTCAGAAGTGTACCGGAAGTATCCCAGAAATACCCCGGAGGAACCCCGAAAAAAATGTGGAAAATGCCCCAGAGGACACTTGCTATACGGACCCTTGATTTTGGATAAGGGGTAACCTAATTACTAAGGGGTGACCCATTTCCAGGCATCTGCTAAAGGGAGACCATCCACAGATAAGGGGAGGTCAACTTCTCAAATTCAAAAGAAAATTTTGGCGGGAAAAAAAGGCAGCAGCGTCAACAGTTTTTGATCAAGGATTTGAGCGACCTAGTAGGCGATTCAATGGGCAAATTTGGTACCCACAGACTCTACAAGACATAAGGGACCTGTTAGAAGCGATTAGACCCATCTAATTGGGCTGGATAAGTCAGAAAATCCACACAAAGTCAAGACAGTGCACACGGTCCCTGTTTAGGGTTTTGAATTGGTTTGAAAGATTTGGGAGAGATTCTTGCGTGGGATATACTTCAAAACAGTTGAGTTCAAGTCAGATAAGATTTTGGGAGCAATAGAATAGCTCACAGACGCATACAAAGATCGACAGATGGAATTATTGTTCAAACTGCACGTGAAGAATAAGAGATTTATTCTCGAATTTGATCGAGTTTCTAGGGAATCTGAAGGCTATATAAGTGTTGGTTTACATCAAAGAAAGGTTAGAGACCCTTAGGAGAGAGTTTAGAGTTGATGAGAGCCTAGGAGAAGCAATTATAGAGGAGACAACGCTGCTGCTGCTGCCATTAAAGCTTCTGAAGAACACGAAGAACAGACTCGCAGAGTCAGTCGTTCTTCAGCAGACTTATTTTCGTACCACTGCTGTTGTTTCACAGCAGTAGATAGTTATCGTTTACAGCAGTCTTAAACTACCATACCCCTTTGTAACAGTGGCGCTGTAACACCATTACAGCGTTGCAAATTTCTGTTTCATCTTATATTCATCAATAAAAACACCTGTTTTAGCCATGAATTCATCTTGTGAGTGTGTCTTTGGGATGAGGAGCTAAACCCATTAGCCGAGACGACGGAGGAAGCCATTGGTCCATATTGATTGGTATAATTCTAATTTTATTATTTATTTGCAATATTATTATTTGATTATTTGCATGGAATTGAATTTAAAATATTAGTTTTTATTGAATAGTTGTGAATTATTTTGATGAAGCATGCTGGGTTTTAAAAACTTTTGATGTTTTATACTTTGTGATTACAATTATTACTTCAAAAATATATTTGAGGCAAATATTAGAATTATTTTTAAAGATAGAATTGCATGAATATTATTTAGAATTTACTATTTAATTGGTTAATGGTGGAATCCTAGTCTTGGTATTTTCTCTAAAGGTTTGAACTATTTTATTTATTTGCCTGTTTAATTTAAATCTAGAAAAATTGTTTTCTTCACAAGTCTGAAAAGAACCGTTTTACCACTACTACTACAATCACTATTTGAAAAACCATCACAAGGCTGAGGTACAATTTGGACCATATGGTGATAATGCAAATGCTTTTGTTTTCAAATTTATGAATGAAGATGATCGAAGAGTAGCTCTTAAACAAGGGGCTTTTTACATCTCAACTCAACTATTTATAATAAGGCCGTAGAGTTTGTTGATTGAGCAATCAATTGCAGAGATGAAAACAATTCCAGTTTGGGTTTTGATTTATAATGTTCCACTTTATCAATGAAATAAATTAGGTTTGAGTGCGATTTCTAGCTTTCTTGGAAATCCATTGATGATGGATGTATGCACTAAGAAGAAAACTAGGCTCATATATGCTAGAGTATGTGTGGAAATTGATTTTGATTGCGGTTTTCCTAGTCTTATTCCACTATGGATTGATAGGGTGCATATCATGGATTTGCCTGTAGAATGCCAAGGGAAACCTACTAACACTACACCAAATTCAGTAATTTGTAACATTGAATTGTTACGCTAATGAGTGTGATAGTAGTACTTACACAAATTTGTGTGACATTCATGAAAAGTGTAACAATATATCCCATTTTAATTTATTTTTTGTTTTTAGTGTGACCATTTGAATACTACTCCCTCCGTTCCATTTTAGATGATATTTTAGGGTTTTTTTTCTTGTTCCACACTACTTGAAAGTTTTCATATTTTCCCACAAAACTACCAATAAACCCTAACATTTTGCCTTGTGAGTATAAGTTTATTTTTAAATGTACTAATAACAATTAATGTTTAAAGACTTTTTTTATGGGTATAGTTGGAAAATCTTCATTTCTCTTTCCATTTCTTAATCTGCATGAAAACTCGTATAACATCATCTAAAATAGAACGGAGGGAGTATTATATAAGAATAAATTAAAAATAAAAACAATTTAGAAAAATAATTTCCCTGCCGAGAGCCGAGAGAATAAAACCAAAATATATATAAAATATTAAATTCTCCCACCTCTTAACGATTTTTTAGTGGATCCTCCCCTATCTATCGAAATAACTATATTTCCTAGTTATTATCAAAACCTAAAAAACTGAACCAAGAAGAACACAGAAAGTAACAGTCCCGAAAGATATCATCTTCTCCTCTACCTAGGTATTTCAGAACCTGAAAGCTGAGCATCAAAAGATTAGGTATTTTAGAAATCATTGTTTTCTTGAAACTTTTTCTCTTTGTTGTAAGATTTGTACTGTTTTCGTGTTTTTCTTCCAACAATGAAGATCCGATCCTTTGCTGTTATTCGGCCTTATTCTATGAGAAAATTATGAATATTATCTCATGTTAGATTTGATTTTATGGGTTTTCATAGATTTGATTTTAGGGATTTCTATAGCTTGATTATTCTAATTATATTATTCCATGCCTTACTTTTATGATTGAGATTCCTTACCATTCTTCTTCCATTGTAATTTTTTTTCCCCTCTAATTTCTATTTCAGGTTAACAAACTTTTGGTAGAATTTCAAGGATATTGTGCAACACGATCTCGTGTTATGTTACTTTCGTACTCTTTTTGGTGTTGATTTATATGTATAGAGTAATTTAACATGTTTGTCAAGTTGTTTGATGAATTGCACCAAAGAAACTGATTCACTTCAAGTTTTGTGTTTTTGTCGATAGACTATGCTATGGAAAAGATTCATCATACATTGCCATGTGGGTGAACTAGGGAGTGAAATATATGATATTCATGAACATATGGGTATTTGTAGTTTCTAATTAATGTTTAGATGATTTATTTGCCCCTTACTTTTCCATGTGAATTTGCCCCTTAATTTAATTTCATGAAATTGTAAAAAACAAAAAACTAATTTCAATTGTTGTGGACAAAAGTTGTGACTGACAGGATACATATATCTCAGCACATAGATGGCCTTCCTTTGGTTGGCAGTTATAAGTGGTGGTGATGGGGCAACCTACCTGAAGATGCAGGGATTGAAGGTGTTGATAGTAGCAGCTGATTTGACTAGCATCGGGGAAGAAAAACTCATTGCAGATAAGGGTCAAGGTGATGAGGTTATACTCATCCTAATGCAGGGGTAGTGAAGGTTGGGAAAGGGTGGTAACTCCACATGGCAAAAGCGGAGCGTAGCTACCGGAAATCCTATAGCCACACCAAAGTGATAATAATAAGAAACAGACGATGGAAATCAATTCTAGATAATTATTATGAAGATAAGCTATTACATAATTGTAAATCAATCTTTCTTGGCTCTCTCGAACGGATTCAACCAAAAAATCTCCCGTGTACAATGGCGTCTTGTCCCTTGTATAGAGGTTACATAATGCTTTACAGCTAATAAAGCCCATCATTGTGGAAAGCCGAGGCATCCCAAAATCTGATGCAACTGAATTGGGTTCAGTTCAGTTGCAAATTCGATAAGATCCTACTGAACTTCAATACCCATCACGGGCCCAATCCAATATACATAGAACGATTTTTTGGGATCATGGTTTTTTGGGGGACCATGGTCTTATTAGGTCACCTACCCTAGAATGATAAGGGATGTCCTAAAAATAATCCTACTTAGCAAGTTTACTAATTTGTCCTTAATCTAATTAACATTAACCCTAATACTAACCCTAACCGTGATCCATCTTCTTCTTCCTCTTCCTCTCTTCCTCTCTTCTTCTTCTTCTTCTTCTTCTTCATTTCAAACTCGTCTTCATCGTCGATTCATCGCCGATTCATAAAATTTTGTTTTTCATCGATTCACGGGTATTTCTCGACAAACCCATTCATTTTAATTTGTTTTCATCGATTCAATTGAATAGAAATAATCAAAATAGGCTTGAAATGGTAGTTACAGTGTTGAGTTCGGTTAGAACGTGTTTTCTATTTGCCCTAGGTTCCTAACCGATCTCACTGAACTGAAGAACACGAAGAACAGTTCGGTTCTATGTGATTCAGAACTTAGTTACCGAACTGTAGAGTTCGGTTGTTTCGCAAAGAAATTGTAAAATTTCCATGTAACCGAACTATAGGGTTAAAAAAATAGAAAGAAATTTTAAGGATGTAACCGAACCTTACCACTTTTCCCATTAGTTTTATTAGTCTTATAATCGAACTCTGACCTATGAGTTCGGTTCAATCGCAAACATTGTAAAATTTCCATGTAACCGAACTGTAGGGTTAAAAAAAATAGAAAGAAATTTTGAGGATGTAACCGAACCTTACCACTTTTCCCATTAGTTTTATTAGTCTTATAACCGAACTCTTACCTATGAGTTCGGTTCGGTAGCAAACATTTTAAAACCTCCATGTAACCGAACTGTATGGTTAAAAACATAGAAATATTTTTTTTCTTATTAGGTTCGGTTGGCTATGCTCTAAGTTCAAGTTTAAGAAACAACCGAACTTACTAATCTGAGTTCGGTTGGATCGCAGAAGCATGCAGTTTGCGATCCAACTGAACTCTTGAGTTATTGTAAACAAGGTTGTTCAGGTGGAGTTCGGTAACCTGCGTGTTTGGATCAAGTAACCGAACTACATCTTCAAACTAGTTCGGCTACTTGTTCATCTCACAAAGAAACCGAACAACACCTTCATATGAGTTCGGTTACTTGTTCGTCCTCACAAGGAAACCGAACTACACCTTCAGATGAGTTCGGTTACTTGTCTTCATATAAACTAACCGAACAGTTCAAAATCCAGTTCCAAATCTTACATTTTGGGGAATTTTTACCAATTAAACATACATTATCTAAGTTTGCATCATACATGTTCACCCAAATACTCATCCTCCTGTTGTGATTAACAATTTTTTTTATTTTCCATGTTTTTCTCCTTCATCTTCTCTAACTCTAATCTCACAAAAATTCCACTCATAATAATTTACTCAACTAATAATAAACCCATCTTTTAATTTAATATCACTAATTATTTTTAATTAAATTATTTTACTAATCATAACCTAAATTAATTAGGAGGGTAGATTAGGTATTAAATAAATAATTAGATATGGGGTGACCTAAAATTAATTCCAATGTCTTTACCCAAAATTTAACCATGGTCCCCAAAAAAATCATGGTCCCAAAAAATCGTTCTATAAATATGGGTATATGGGCCGAGATTTATTAAGCAAGAAAATACAGATTCCTCCAGAAATATTGGGTATGCTATGAAAGTTTTTGGTATGCCCAAAAACATGGCTCATTCGATAAGATCCTGCTGAACTTCAGTACCCATCACGGGCCCAATCCAATATACATATGGGCATATGGGCCGAGATTTATTAAGCAAGAAAATACAGATTCCTCCGGAAATACTACTTCCTTCTAAAACCCTACAGAACCACTACGAGATTTCGAGATTTCTGAGGAAAGTTCTCGTGCTGCAAAAATGGCGACTAATACTTTGAGTAGAATGATGAAGAAAGCTGCATGTTCAGTAATCCTCCCACTAGCAAGCAGAAGAACTCCTCGTAGAAACGACACCCCTGCCATTCTATTTAGACAAGTATTTCGAACAACTTCAATTCCAACTCATCATCATCATCAATTCTCTGCTCTAGCTGAGAAGAAATCCAACTCCGATGACACTTTTCTCAGAGTTATTGAGTCTGAAATCAACGATTCTGCTGAGCATGAGGTTTGTTCCCTATTCCGCTCAAAGGCTAGTGCTTTTATTTTTTTGGACGGATACACTTAATTTCAGGACTTTGATATTTGGGTACGTCTATTTAATTACCAGTGTCTGTATGTGTGTTTTCAATAGGTTGCTGAGTTACCAAGAGATTTTCCTTTCAGGATTGAGGATACTTCAGAGGAAGGAATTAAACTATTATTGACTAGAGAGTATGAGGATGAGATGATTGAAGTCGGAGTTCGCAGAGGTCTCTCTGCTGATTATGTTGATATGGATGCAAGTGTTTACTGGTTTCATCAAAAGAAAGCGGACTAACTTTGAAATTCGATGTTAGGGTTTCATCAGAAGATAGATTTGTTTACTGGTCACTAAGCACAGGTAGAATTGAGATCAACTCTATGTCTATCACGAATCAAAACGATTCAGATGATTTTAGGGCTGGTTTGGAAGCAACAGCACCCCCTTCCTGGTAAGTGGAACCGACTGCTAGTTTTGCTAGTTGTTGTTGGGTTTGCATAACGTTTTATTGTTTATTTTTCGTTTTGAAGGGAATTGGACTATAGCGTGATTACAGCTTTACACAAATATTTGGAAGTCAGAGGGATTGAACCCAGCATTAACAAATTCTTATATGAATATTATAACTCCATGGTTAAGAAAAAGCACAAGAAACACACGGCGTTGTTGAAGAACTTGAAGAATTTCATTGCCAAGTAATTTTTGTAAAATTTAGAGCTTTCAAAGGTTACTTATACTCTTTGCAGGATTGACAAAACAGATGGCGTATTCCACCTTTTCGATGTTTTATTACTTGGGAACTTAATTTGATTCCATTTTTATGAATAATTGTATTAAGTAATTGTTTGATCATTGAATGTGATCTACATGCAGGAATAAACAACTCGCTTACATTGGCTTTGTATTCCTATTTGAAGACTAATTCTTGGAATCTAACATTTTTCAGACTATGAGACTAAGACCATTACAAGATGATAGCTTTTGCATGTGTCTAAAATAATACTCTGCATGTCCACCTCTGTTGCCCCTTCACAGAAAATTCGCCGATTTCGTTCTTTCCCTAAGGTCCAACATAGGGAAAACTCGTTAAATCATTTTATTAAAACTTAGAATCAATACGTACGTGATAAAGGAAACCCTAATTTGGAGAACAAAATAATTTTCTCTCTCTTAAGATTTTGTCTAAGCCCTCTCAAAAAGTATCTTTTTTTACTAAGCCCTTATTTTCGGATTTCGGGTGCGTCAAATGTCTCCCTGCTTCTATATTGCCGTGCTAACCGTCTAAATGCCGCATTGATCTTCAAGTTTTTCGTGTGACTTAGTGACGTCATCTAGTTCTTCATTGAAAATATCATTTACGCGACTTAGTGACGTCATCTAGTTCTTCATTGAAAATATCATTTACGCGTCATATTCGCTTGCTATCTGGGTTGCACGGATGCTCCATTTCTTGAGCCGTGACCGCGTCCGACTCGCGTCGGACACTAGACGCGCGTGGGACGCTGACACGACGCGTGTCCGACGCATTAATTTGCGCGTCCTGTGCGCGTCTGGTTTGGACGCACCGATGATGCGTGTCGGACGCATTTTTTTTTCATTTTCACTTAAACTTCTTCCTTTATTTTTACTATTATTAACCAAATGAAGAAAGACATCGTTTAGATCAATAATTTAGGTCATTATTATGGTTTTGTAATTGGAAATGACGTTACGTATACCCTTAGTGGGGCATGTGTTTTTTTAAGAATGCATTTTGATTGTGCCATGTGTTTAATAGTGACTGATTGTTTGACATTCGGCGTGTATAAACAAACGATATCTTATTTTCTTTTGAAATTTATAACATGTAGCACCATTTTCTAATTTTTAGAATCGAAATACTTGACTTTACTGTATAAATACATGATTATATATATAAATAATATATGTATATACGTGTCAGCGTCCTAGTTTTTTGAGAATTTTGTAGTGTCCGCGTCCGCGTCGTGTCGTGTTCGCGTCTACGCGTCCGCGTCTATGCAACCCATCTTGCTATCAAATATATATTCTTTCGCGCTATTAATGGTTGTGCGGTATTTTATCCCTATATTTTTCCACTTCTCGTATCATTCTTCTGAGAGAAAGAGCGGTACGAGAATCTCTACATTATTATTTACCGCACTCGCTTATCTCTTCATATTATATTTTCCGCACTCGTTTATCCCTTTGTGTTCTTTTAACCGACACCTTTCCGGGATCTCGGCATGATAATCGACACGTCTCAATCTTACCGTTTAGCAATTGACACGTTCCTAAAGTATTCGCATATTTATGACGACCGCCTCTCTTAATCAATGTTTTAGTGAGAGGAAACGTCTCGGGGAAAGGGAAAAGAATCCTTTATATTCGTTTTCTTTCTTGTCCTTTAATTTCTGCTTTTGTTCTTCAACCTCCGTTAAAGTTTTGATCATCACACGCATTCTTCTTCGCACTTTTTTCTGGTCATTATCTCTTTCTTTCCTTCATTTTCTTTGTTCAACTCATTCTCTCATCATCATCATTTGTATTATCTTGATCTTGTCTGATTTGATCATCTTGATTTTTGAATTTTTTATCATCTTCTATTCCCATTCCTCTGATGGGTCCTAATCCCGGTTGGAAAAACCTTAAAGAATTCGATAGATTGAAGACTGAGTTCAAATCCAAGGGTTTCACATTATCAGTGCCGCCTGGATCAGAACCCACTTCTGTAAATGGACCTGAATGGTTTTCAATTGATGAGTGGGATAATCAAAAGATCACTATTTCTCTTTCACAGCTTTCTGCTGGTCTTCCTATCCGTCTTTACAATTCTGAAATTCGACTTCTCCCGCGGAATATTCTAGCTGAGGGGTGATTGTATTAGGATTATGGTAGAATATTGTCGCCGTGCAGATGGGTTGGAATCTTCCTTTCCAAAATATGTTAAGGGTACTTACAATCAGGAAGAATACACAGTGGAGAACTTCTTCAATAACTATGTAGTTGTTATAGTGAAGAACGAACACTTCCGCTGCGGCGTTCGCTTGAAGAGAAATGAAGACATTGAGGATAATAAGATGATCATGCGGGACATTGATTTTCATAATTCCGTAAATGATTTTGCGCGACACTCAAAGGATGTGATCTGTCTGACACCACAAATTCATGAACGAATCTA
Source organism: Papaver somniferum (assembly GCF_003573695.1). NCBI lineage: Eukaryota > Viridiplantae > Streptophyta > Magnoliopsida > Ranunculales > Papaveraceae > Papaver > Papaver somniferum. Next base: position 36,017,565 of record NC_039366.1, read on the forward strand.
TTGAACTACAACCAGGAATAGCTCGGATACAATTCTCCTTCAATTTCTATTGAACGAATCCATTAATTGCCATGGGCTGCTGGAGATAGTCATCCAAAACCGCAAACGTTGCCAATTCAATACCTAACTGTTAAGTAGTCCATGTCCGGGTCTTGTGGTACTGCACTGTGCTAGCCGTATGTAATTTGTTCCAACTATATTTAACTACTGTCCTCACACTAGATTGCACAATCAACATACTCTTTTAAATGGTCAGATTTGTTATTAGTAACGCTTTAAATTTAGATGCCATACTCATTGTGTTGTTATGCTGATAACTCCACTCGAAATATTTTCTGAAATTTTCTACTCCAGATATTTAGGAATCGCATATATAACAACATGGATACAAAAACTCAAAAAGATATATAACTTGTAGGTTATGACACACTAGAATGCACAATGAGAATATACTTTTAAGCTATTATACAAATGAATGTGAAATCTACGGTTTAGAAGTACATGTGAAGTTCTTACGCACTCAAGTGCATGATAACACCACTCAAAATATTTTCTGAAATCCCGTATATCACCAAATGAGAAGAATAATTCAAATATATATATATATATATATATATATATATATATATACACGTCTTTTAGTTTATGACTCATATAACAATTACGTCCTGTACCATTATAGAAGAAGCATCTCTTATTCAATGGCAACCGTAGAAGAAAGAAGAATTGCTATCCAGAGAGCTCAACAATTTCAATTATCTCTTTGAGGTGCATTTCCCAGTTTTGTGAAACCGATGTTCCCAAGCCAAGTTGGCCGTGGTTTCTGGTTGCTAAGTGTATATATCCTTTCTTTGTCAATGAACATAAATCAAGTTTGGCATTTAAGTAACATAGATATGTATAATTATAATCTTTTGTCGTTATAATGGTCAATGTTAACAGGGCCTTCCACATAAGTTTTGCAAGGATCACCTACCGCATCATGATGCAACAATTACCTTGGTAGATTTTCAAGGGGTAGAGTACCAAACTCGTTAACTCTCCTCTAAAGAGGGATTGACTGGAGGTTGGAGAGCATTTTCTTTGGGTCACAACCTCATTCATGGTGATGCGTGTGTGTTTGAACTAACCGGACCAACCGTATTTAGGGTGAGTGAACTTTAACAAGTCAACAATGTAGTACTTTTTTTCGGTTCAAGAGTTTCATCTGATCTGTTGGTGTTCCTTTATTATAGGTTTACATATTCAAAGCCATAAGGGATGATTGAAGTGGTGAATAAGCCAGATCTCTTAGATTGGAATGCTACATTTACCAGAGACGATGGATGAAATACTACCTAGAGTATTGAACTAAATTGTATAACAGGTTATGATTCTTGCTACTATGGATATGTTATGACATGAAACAATCTGTTGATATTTTCGTTGAAGCATGGCTTTAATTTCCTTTCATGTAGCTCTATGATGGAAATGAAAATAGCTTAAAATACATCAAATGGAATATGATCATATAAATGAAAATCTTAATGGTGTTTGCGCAATGCTGGTTGGTGCAATAAAACTATCTTCAAATGAAAATCTCATCATGCAATCTCCCTTTCTTGTTTTCTTTCAAAATCTCCCTTATAATTGCAAAACTCGTTAGAGGCCAAAGATCCTCTCTTTTATCTCTGAACTTTATAGGCATTGATTAGGGATGAAACAGTGAAAGGCATAACCCGACCCATTTTGCAAACTTCAATAAAATAGCTCCATAATTGCTTTGCTGCAGTGTTACTTCCAAATGTCACAGAGAACATATATATATTGACTATGTTAACACCCCTTTGATGCAACATGATCTCAGTAGGTAGTGACTTATGTAATATTGTCAATTGAGAAATGCTGTTGGAAATAGTAATTTGTAATCTAGAGTTGTCTAGATTAGTTTAGAAAAGTGTAGTGAATTCTACACAGTGAAAGTTGTGGAATTAGCTAGTTAGAATAGTTTAGAAGCTTCTAGAGAAAGCTACAATAAAGTATTTCTAGAAAGTGTCTAGAAAGTTCTAGAAAGCTACAAGAAGTGAGTAATAACATAAAGAGTGCTTTGTGGAGTTTAAGTGTTAGTCTTGCTTCCTAGAAGCTCTATGCGAGCAACACAACATGCTCGTATATCTCCAAAGTTCGTTATAAAATTCTAACAAATACTACCTTTGGAGGAATATGCCTAACATCCAGAAGTGTGGCGGAAGGTGTTGCCGCTCCTGTTCATTGCTTGAGAAAGTACCATACTCCCACTTCTATGGCGACTACTTTCAACAAGTGAACCTGAGAGCGACTCGAAAATCTTGTTTGTTTTTTTCGTTCTTTATGATCAGCGAGGTATTATACTTGCCTCTTATAACACTTAGTTGTATTCCAGTAGAATGCACTTCTAATGGCAGCTAGGAACCGATGTTCTTGAAAAACATTAGTGAAACACCACGCAGTGTGTTTCTTTTGTTTTCTAGAGCCATGTATTCACATAAGAATTTTCCAATGCTGGGTTCAAACCCTCTGACTTCCAGATACCTGAGGAAAGCTTTCTGCAACTTCTTGTCCAACTCCCTCCAACAAGAAAAACTAACAACAAACCAATGTAATTACAAGATATATAGCAAACCTAGCAACCGATACTAAGAAATACGCTAATAACCAAATAAATTGATATCAATCAGTTCCACTTAACAAGATATCAGGTTATACTTCGTAAGAGGTATCATCATGAGAAGCATTTGAATCTTGACACGCAAACTAATGTCGATTTTAATTCCATCTGCTGCATCAGCCTCAACATGGAGTTCCAAAGTCAGTCCGCTTTAATATAGAAATACTTACATTCAAGTAAACATACTGTGGATCACTCTATTCTTCCTTCTCCTCATCTTGGTTGTCTCGATCCTCCTCCTGACATTGATATAAGAATCACTAGGGTGATGAGGCCCGTAAACTTTCACTTTAATCTTCTCACCCTGGTACTCTCTAGTTAAGGTTATAGTTGGCTCCCCTACTGTCCTACATTATCCACAATCTTGAAAAGAAACTCTCTTGATGCCTCCGCAAACTCTCTTAAAGGTTAAGCAATAACACCAGCAACCGAACCATAAAGCTAGCAATCCAGCAACAAGAAAATTAGTAAATTGTTTTTAGGAAGAAGACTTAACCCAGTCAAGATCCTGAGCGTTGGACTTGGACCAGTTTGGTTCAATCCAAGTGCAGTTTGAGTACCAGCCTTCCGTGTCAGTAAAATCTGAGGCGGAATGTCGACTTCCAAAAGACCGATAACTACCTGTTGCAAGACAATAGAATAAAACACCTTCTCCGTTCATGCATAATCTAGCTAGGGAAGTAGATTTTATTCTCCATGCGACTGTTAGGAGCGATTGCTGCAACACATGAGGTGTAGCTGACTAACAACATATGATTTCCCAAATTCTTAATCTTAACCCAATGCATCCGGGAGAAATCCAATTTGGAAATCCCAAAAAACGTTCCAAGATGTCCCAGTTTTACTAATAAAATCTCTCCACCACACTCAACCAAGAAACTTGGGTATACATCACTAAATTGCTGATGGGGCTTCTCTAGAACTTTCCAACTACGATCCTCTAAATTAAATACACCTAAACTTCCAATGTAATCTACACAATAGAAAATCCCATTATAGAAAACTGGAGAGTTGTGTGACGGCATGTACTTGTTGGTATTGGTATCAGCAAAGAGACAAGAAGTCCAAGTCGCTTCTCCCTTTCTAATGAAGTAGAAACAAACTTCGTCAAAGTCGTCCTCTTTTAGTTCAGTGGTGACAAGTACACGGTCTGAAGATGTAGGTAAGGAAGTGAATGAGATACTGGAGAAGGTGAAACTAACTGGCAACAACGGAAGTTTGATGGTTTCTCTTGTGAAGGGATTGTAAAAGAATAAATAATAATCCATGTTTTCTATAGACACAAGTAACCAACCTCCCTTTTGAAAACGGATTACAATTAGCACGGGATCAGGGAGCTTCAAAAGGTAGTTCTCATTGATGTGCATTGGGTTTATAAAATTAAAGGTGGTGCTGTTGTGATCTCTACTAAACATCATCCATGGAGATAAGTACGTACCTGTTGTAGTAGAACTGGATGTGTTCTTTACCATTGGCAAAAATGCTCGATATGCTTTCCATACCGAACGAAGATGGATGTAATCCAACCGATGTAGAGAGTTGGCTATGTTGGGTGCAATAATCAAAATAAAAAAAAAAAGAAAAATCAAATAAGCAAAAGTTATTGATACTTAGCTCCTTTATAATGGAAGTGATCGATTGACGAAACGAATGAGTTTCCCATATCTCCACAACAACAACAAGGCAAATCTTTGGAAAAACAGAGTGAGTCACGTATTCAACACGTTTCCCTTAAATCATTAGCGTCTGGTTACACTCAAGAGTGATGTTATAGCCCTCATAGGACGGGTATCTCCATGATAAAACACCCTACTACACCTACTACTAGCATATGTAGTAGATGCTCAACTCGAGCTTGGCAACTCCGAAAAAACCGTTAAGGAAAATCGCGAATGCTTAAGAAACGGTATAAAATATTTTCCATTAGCGGTCCCTCTAAAATGTAGAGCAACCCCTTTCCCATAAATTTTACAAAAGTAGTGAATTTATTTATATAATTGACAAATACAACTTAAACAGATGAATTCCCCGATGTGGGACTAAAAAGCTTATACAGTCTCTTAAAAAAACTGAAAAGTAGAAACTCCACGATGTGGGATTAATAAGTTTCTTTCACAAACAAAACAATAAATTAACTTTATTTAGTTAAAAACCTTAAAATAATAATTAATAAATATTGTTCCAACACTCTCCCACATGAATGAAAACCTCAATAAAACATGAAAAACACAGATAAATCTTGGTAAGTCAACACCCAATCTCCACGATCCGGCCTGATCGAACATACATACATACCGTCTGTGTGTTGAAATCATACTAGTCATTTCAATGTCCTCTCCTTCACACAAAAATGTGTTGACCCCAGGGTCATACTATGGATTGCAAAAATCATATATTATAGAGAGCTTTCATCTTTAGTTCCTCACAAGTGAGACTAAAGGTTCCTTTCACGAAAGTAAAAAAACATGAACCAGCGAATCCTTAATGACCCTTTGGTCCTAAGTTCCAGTAATACAAAAACCATCAAAACGAAAATCACATAAAAACGCAGGAAATACCATTTTTAGGTAGAGGTGTCCATGAGGTCTTGAACCTTTTCTTAGTGAGATATTACCGGAATTACTTGCTAGAGACAGTGAACTATGTCTTGAACTTCTAGTGTTTGATTTAATTCGCGATAACAACCACGGATGATATCTCCAAGGTTGCTTCCAAGCTCGTGCCATTTTGTCCAATTTGTCCCTGGAGATATCCTGTTTCTCAGAATGCTCTAAAGAATCAAAGCTCATATTCTCATAGGAAGCGGTCCACTTCCTCATTCAGATAGGTGAGTTTCCATAAAGAGTGTTACTTCTACACCCCACTTCAATCTTAAATTGTAATTATAGAACTAATTAAGACTTTTTAAAAGTCATCCTTCATATGCAGTCACACTATCATGTCTACACCATAGGGAAGGGACATAGAATGAAATTCTCTGATAGTGTTTACCTTTACCCACCAAAAATTAGTTGTCTCATTCGAAACCTTGATCTTGGGATCTCCAGTCAGCAAGGTTGAGTATCCTTCATGGCAAGTTTAATTTATGAGCTTAAAGCCCCATCCCCCTCGACGCATTTTTTAACTATCTCTTTATATAAACCTTTCGTCATATGTTATGCAATATTCTCCTTGGACTTTATCCAATCTATGGAAATAACGCCGATTAAAATTAGTTATTTTTAGCCTTTAGTTATTATAACTTGGCTAACATAATGTATTGATATAGCTGGCACATGCATATGCCAGAGAGGAATGTCTTCTAAAAAGCATCTTAGGCACTCCGCCCCCTCTCGTGCTTTATCTAACGCAATACTCTCAGATTCCATAATGAATTGAGCAATATATGTTTGTCTGAAAATCTTCCAAAAACAAACCCTCTTGCTAGAGTGAAAACATATCCACTCGTAGACTTAGACTCATCTGAGTCAACTATCCAGTTTGCATCACAAAATCCCTCAAGGATAACAAGATACCTTTCATAAATAAAACAAAAGGTAATACAGTATTTTAGGTACCATAATACTCTACTCGGTGCATCTGAATGCTCTTGCTCTGGACTACAATTATATCTACTTAACTTACTCAAAATATAGGGAATGTCTGGACTCTCACAGTTCATTAAATTCATCATACATCCTATAACTCTTGAGTATTCAAGTTAAGATAATCCACTACCCTTATTTTTTCTTGAGTCTACAAGAATAATCGTACAGAGTACAAGCAGGATTACAATCAGACTGATTGTATCTCTTAAGCACAATTCAACATAATGAGAATGACTAAGACTATGAATGTTTGATTGTCTTCTAATCCCCATCCCTCAAATTACATCAAAAGGGCCTAAGTATTTCAAGTCAATGTTCTTATTCAGTACATGTTTTTAGTGGAATTAATCACATATATGTTTGTATCAAGTATAAGCATATCATCAACATACAAGCATACAATCACACAGGCATCCTTAACCAGTTACTTGTAAATATACTTGTCAGATTCAGAAACTTAAATTCACTACAGATTATCACATGATCAAATTTTCCATGTCACTGTTTACGTTCTTATTTTATAAACCATACAAAGATTTGTTCAACTTACAAACTTTGTCTTCATAACCTTTCACTACAAAGTCCTCATGTGGGTCTATGTAAATTTCTTTATCTAATTCACGGTTTTACAAAAGTTTCTTTAACATCCATCTGATGTATCTCCAAGTTGTTTATGGAAGCAATATAAATTAGCATCTCAATAGAAGTAATTCTCGTCACAAGTGAATAAGAATCAAGGAAATATACACCTTCTTTTAGTTTATAGCCTTTAGATACCAACTTATCCTAATATTTTTTCCACAGTTCCATCTACCTAACGTTTCCTCTTAAAGACTCATTTACATCCCATAGTCTTACTCCTTGGAAGTAAACCAGCAAACTCCCAAGTCTGGTTTTGACGGACTGAGTCCATTTCACTAAATGAAGCTTCTTATCAGAATGGGGTTCAGTAGAAGTCAAGGATTCTTTACAAGTCTGGGGCTCAGACTAATCAAGGAATGTTATGAAGTTGGCTTCATAAGAAGTCTCAAGTCTAATTGTTTTACTCCTCTTAGGTTCAATCTCAACTTCATATTCCTTTAAGATAAGTTCTGACTATTTGAAAATAAATCTAGGGGATCAACAACACATTTCTAAAGAGGTATCGGTTTAATCTTCACACCAAAGACAACAACAGATTCAGCATCCCCATATTCCGTAATAATCTTCACACCAAAGTCAGAAAAATCACAGCAAAGTCTGAAAAATGAGAACACACAACCAAAATATCTACATATAGAAGTATACTCAGGATACCCTATATGAGGACACAGTCAACATTTTTGGTTTCTATCTAGTTCTTTTACGAAGAGGAATGACAATCTTATTCAAACACCCCCACACTTTGACGCATTCATAAGAAGGTCATCTATCTTTCCATAAATCATATGGATTTTCATATGATCCTTAAAAGGATACTTTATTCAGGATATACTAGTTAAGAGGACTGCCTCCTCCCACAAGGCCGCAGGTAATCCTGAACTAATTAACATGGCAATTATCATCTCCTTAAGGATACGGTTGTTATGTTCAAGGCTTCTTATTGGTTTCTAACTTCAAGTTTATACATCTTAAGGCTTTTAAGGCTTCATCCTTATCCCTAAGCAAGTATACAAAATACTACCTCATACAATCATCTACGGAAGTTATAAACCATCTTTTACCACAATGGTTTTGGGTTAAACTCATGCCAACTAGGCCTAACTGAATTAATTCTAAAGGTTTAGAATTACTCTGAACATTTGTGCTAAAAGGTTTTATAGCATATTTTGATTCTTCACATATTTCACTTTGGTGTTCAAAATCCAAACTAAATTTGGGTACGCAACCTATGCTATCCAGTTAAGCATTGACTTATAAGTTTATGGTTCCAAGTCTACCACGTAAAACAATCAATCAAACAAAGAAAGCACAAGAATCAACTATGTTCACATCATCAGTTTTTCCGTTAAGCTTATATAGACCCAAATTTCTATAACTCTTGCTTAAAAAATCACTGCCTAGTTACAACAAGTTTTCCATATTCAATTAAGATCTTAAATCTTTTTCCATCTACAACTGAACAAGATACAAGATTTTCGCATATGCTCGGAACATGAAAACTTCACTCAATGTGAGAATATTACAGATTTGAGCTTTTCCTCGACCTTTTCCTTTTATGCAACCTCTATTGCAGATGAGTTACTCAATAAGAGTTTCTCGACATCCCCTATCTTATGATAGGAGGTGAACAGGTCTTTGTTTCAACAAACATTCTTGGTGGCTCCAGATTCCACCTACTGGTCTCTCACATTGGTTATTAAAATAACTTTCGACATCATGCACTAAACTCGTTTTAGGTTTTTTCAAATAAATTAGCATTAACTTTCTAATTATTAAGGTTTTTATGTTGTCTACAATTTACTGCCGCGTGGCCAGGAATTTTACAAACATAACAATCACCCTTAATTAAAGTAATGTCGGATTCAGTTTTACGAAACATACCTTTCTTCTGAAGACTACCTTAGAATTTTTTGATGTTCTCGCCTTTGTCAGCTTTGGAAGACTTGTGTTCATTCACAGTCTCCTGGTATCCATGTCCCTTTCCAATTTCATGTCATAATCTCTGTTTATACTTTGACCACGGACACGGTAATTTCCCAATCACCTAATACACCACATCTCACAAACCTTAGTTCCGAATCGGAAAATAAAATATGAGTTTTGAAGATAACATCTAGATCTACAAACTTCGTTTGAATCACCGTATCAAAAAACCCATGGTTACCCCATAAAGACTACTTTAGTTAACAACAAATTTCTGCTCGTCAGAATTTTTCAAGAATGTTTCTCTGTTTTGTAAAATATCAAAAAAATACTTTTACAACTCCAAAAATTCTGAAATTTCGCTTGGGTAACTATCAAGGTGTCTACTACATTATGTCCAAAGGGTTCGTCGAAATTCTTTGTAGATTAAGAGATAACTTTGAAACTATACAGCTGACCAAAAATTCATTTCTTTTATTTTTATTTTTCACTTCACAATTCACATCCATGATTATTACAAATTCTAATGTCTTAAGATTTTTGGGTGCAATAATCAAAATAAAAAAAAAAATCAAATAAGAAAAAGTTATTGATACTTAGCTCTTTTATAATGGAAGTGATCGATTGACGAAACGAATGAGCTTCCCATATCTCCACAACAACAACAAGGCAAAACTTTGGAAAAACAGAGTAAGTCACGTATTCCCTTAAGACATTAGCGTCCGGCTACACTCTAGAGTGATGCTATAGCCCTCACGTGACGGATATCTCCAGGATAAAACACCCTACTACACCTACTACTAGCATATGTAGTAGATGCTCAACTTGAGCTTGGCAACTCCGAAAAAACCGTTAAGGAAAATCGCGAAATCTTAAGAAACGCTATAAAATATTTTCCATTAGGGGTCTCTCTAAAATATAAAGCAACCCTTTCCCATAGATTTAACAAAAGTAGTGAATTTATTTATATAATTGACAAATACAACTTAAAAAGATGAATTCCCCGATGTGGAACAAAGAAGCTTATATAGTCACTTAAAACAACTAAAAAGTAGAAACTCCACGACGTGGGACTAATAAGTTTCATTCACAAACAAAACAATAAATTAATTTTATTTAGTTAAAACCCTTAAAATAATAATTAATAATTATTGTTCCAACATGCTATACAATCCACCATATCCCCGTTAAGAATACCCCATAAGAATGCTTCCTCAAAATCTCCTACATTGCCTTTTCCTACATGTTTGACATCGTTACGGTTATGAGCTACATGTGTTTTGCATTGATCTTTATCCACTATATCTTCCTCTCTTTTTCTTTTTTGTCCATTAGGCATCATGATGAAATCCGGATTCTGCCATGGCTTGGGAAGATTTAAACACGGGACAATAATCGAATTACCAGTACTTTCTATGTCAAAGTTGTATAAATTCTGATCGTCAGGAAGTGTAAAATACAAACATCCCTTGGCAAGCCCCATTTTGGATGCAGAACAAAAACCTGTGGTTTTCCCGCTGCCAATAAATAAAACGTGATCACCAATATTATACACCACCTTCCAGGCCATTGCAGAAAGATCCAACCTCATCACAACTATCTGGATAACTATCTTCCCAGTGTATCTAATTGGAATGAAGTAAAGTTCTTCATCAGTCGCAACCAAATAATGCATTTCCTTACAAGTATCCAATCCTCCTACAAATGAATATGAATCCTTGTCTCTTACCTCAATTGGTCTTATACAAAGTTCTATACTTCCGTCCATACGTTTCTGTTTTTATATCGCCAAGTTTCGCTTATACTTACACATAATATAAAACTTACCTTTAAACCAAAGGAGCGATTCTACATTCCCAGCAAGTATGTTATGAAAGTACCACTTCTTTGTTCTCCATTGTTTATCCCAAGGGTGACAATATACAAAGACAAGATGACAGCCTGTTTCAAATTCAACCCCATCGGTGAACAAGAATAAAACCATTGAATCATCACTATCAGGTGCCGAGGACAAGAACAATCCACAATATAATATCCAGTGGAATAACCAAACCAGCGTGATAGACTAGGTAGACGTACGGTCTCTAATGAGGCAGGATTCCAAGGAAAACAATCACCAAATTTATAATTATCATATTTTTCATTATGATGACATAAATTAATTAACCAACCTTGATGACTAGTTTTCTGCCAGTACCAATATCGTTCTGACATTAATTCAGGTATAGACTTTCTACATGTTCTGTTATAGGGTTCGCATATGTTATAGAAAGCTTGATTTTGGGAAGTACCTTTTCCGTTTGGGATCACTAGCCATGGTGCTGCTGCTGTTGGTGATGGAAAGAGTTGACGTTTACTTCTCGATACTGATGCTTTTGCACTTTCTTTACCCATCGAAGACATACAACGCCGATGTATCTGTGAGAGACGAAAAGGAATTTTAAAGAAAGAAAAAAATTTGTTGCCTTTCTAAACCCTTATCTTAATTGTTTCCTTGCACACCCATAAAACATTAGGGCGGGCCCGGCGAGGGGTCAATCTTTGACAAAAGCCAATTAAAGTTGACTTCAGCAAATTTAGGGCTTACATTGACAGTCCACCACAGGAGTGCCAGATTTGGTAGAAAATCTTGGCGGATTTTGGTATATGTCGACTATAGCTTTGCTGGATGAAACGGTGAAACCGAAACATTATTTTCTTTTTAAATGATGTACATGCAAAGGTGGAGTTCTAGGAAAAGACGGATTGGAGGCGTAGACTTTTTACTTTAGCCTAAAAGCGATTTTTTGGGACCAGTCTTTTTTGGGATCATTGTTATAATTTGGGGAAGACATTAGATTTCAACATTAAAGGTAGATTTCAACGTTGATCCTTTCTCCCGTGTCTTTAAATGAAGGAATAGATGGTGAATTCTTGCCTTCAATTTCGATCTCTTCTCCCGTGTCTTTAAACGAAGGAATAGATGGTGAATTCTTGCCTTCAACTTCGTGTTGAAGCTTTCTGGTAGTTATTGTAATTAAAATATAATTTTAGCATAAAATTTGTAAGATTTTGAACTTAACTATTTTAGATAGTTTAAGTTGTAAACTGTTGGCACTTTTTGATATAAATTACGTTTTATAGTTATTATTAATTTAATTTTTAGTTGATACAGTTTTAAAGTAAATATCAATTTAATTGTGATTTATATTTCATTTTTAGATTCAGCTGAATCAGCATTTGATTAAGCTGAATCAATTTCATTTTTTTATAAAATATGTTCAATATAAACGGCTGCTTTCTATTAGTAATATTGATAGACTCTCCAAGAAAGTCGTTTCTGAAAGGATTTAGGGGCTCCCAGACACAGTTGTTTTGAGAAATAAGACTACAGATATAAGGCTCCCACCACAGTCGTGTTTAGTGATTATAGAGGTTTTTCTGACATACTTTTTTTTTTATTTTATTTTCCACTAGTGAATAGATGATATGAGCGAAAAAGTGCTTGACGGGCAATGTTGCAACTCAGTGCGTCTGCCTACGTACCCTTCCCTACTCTAAAGGGATCAAGAACATACCGTAATTCATCATCGAAGGGACGGAAACTTAAGCCAACTCGTTTGTGATGTCGTGGCCAAGCAATACCGTTAACGGCCTAGTCCGTATAGGTCATTCCGTCAAAATGCATCCAAGTGATGCATATTTAGTCCACTTCATAGCATAGTGATGACATTCTTAATATGGTCCATTGGTAAGGCTACATAGCTATAAATGAGGCTTACGCATCATTTATACTCTTTCAGCTAAGCTATTAAGCTTACTTGGTATATGGTCCGCATATGCACGTTCAACCAACTACCCCTCCCCATATATGTTAACTTGACATATTTACAACTTATATTTGGGGAGCAAAAATCATTCATCAACTCCCAAGACCGTGATGGCTGCACATGACTCCCTGGCCAAGTGCTATGTAAGGCCGTGATGGGTGTACATTCAGTTCTTGCTCACATGCCAGTTCCAATGTCCGTCCATGATGGCTAAAAATTTCTTGAGCCAGGTCCAGTGAATGGTCGTGATGGCTGTATTTCCGTCTTTGGCACATAGACCACTCCAATGTCTAGCCGTGATTGTTGTCCACTTGTCAACATGATGTCCAGCCGGGATGGCTGAACATTGTCAACGCATTTTCCAAGGGCCACTGTTCCTTTTCCTACGCAATAAAAGCTTTGGATGAAGCTTCATCTCGGGACATGGCGCATCTTTTAGCATGCGCCATGCTAAAAACACGAGGTGTTACAGTCTAGGTCCAAAAATACGAAACCCACGCGTAGAAGATCCCGATACCTCAAAAATATGTTTATGACTAGGTTGTAAGATGCCTGAGCTAGATATGGAAGACGCTTGCGTACACTTATACAAGTAGAATTCTACGATCATTACCTAACTGTATAAATGAATTCGAAAAACAAAAGAGTTTTACACTCAGGTACAACCTGCAGGGGTTAGTGAATTCAAAATTACAGAGATTTTCAGAGAGATCTTTAATATTTTGTTATTCATTAAAGACTTTAAAAGAATCTTTGAAAAACCCTCGTCAGCGAATAATGACTTTATTTAAGTTTCTGAAATTCTCAGAACCTATTTGTTATTTGTTAGAGACTCCAAAAGAGTCCTTTAAAGGCTTATGAAAATAGGCATGGCCAAAATCTATTCAAAATAGGTGATATTTTAGGAGACTGTGAACCTAGTGTTGATTTTATATTTTATAATTGAAACTATCTATTTATTTTCTCCTTTATATTGAACATTTAAACCAATGATTAATTAGGCTACTGCGAATTATCCTCAAACTAATATTTTTATTTCTTTTATGCAAGTATATTAAATCAGCATGCCAACCATTTGTCATGCATTATCTCCAACTACGGGAAAAGAAGGTAAAAATATATAAATACATCGCTAGAAATTAAAAAATACATGATTTTTCTTTTTTTATTGGTTAGAAACTTCATGATTTTGGAATATATTTGCATATGGGTGTAAAACCAAACAAGAATACGTATGGAGTTCCTGAGACTTGGTGCTAAAAGATCATTTTTAAAAATCGGAACCGCTATCATGTGTACCGATGGTCTAGCAGGTAGTGTAGATACTAGCAAAAGGCTAAGAACTTGTTTGTTTGCAGCTGACTCGGCGTCTGAATCTGAGTCAACCCCTGACTCGGGCCGAGTCAGCAGTCAGACCGTTTGTTTTCTATTTTGAGTCAGATCTGACTCGACCTCTGACTCAGACATAACCCCTGAGTCGGACTCATTTGAGTCAGGTACAAAATAACCCTGACTACTGACTCACATATTTCCAAGTCAGATGAATCAGATCTGACTCAAAACAGACATATCGACTCAGATCCAGATAAGTCAGGTGATTTCACTCAGATACAGATGATTCAGATCCAGATGACTCAGATGAGTCAGGAATAAACAAACATGCACTAAGTCAACCTAGCACCAACCATGATGCTTCATTTAGTGAATGTTCTTTTTCATTTGTGTCACAAAATACATTACGTGTATCCGTCATTTCCATTGCCATGTCCAAGAGAAGAAAATATTACCTAGTAAAAAAAATGAAAAACAAAAATATGAAAAACAAAACACAGATTGTATGATGCATCATGCATATAGGTACTTTAAAAAATTGTGTACACATATATCTCCTGGCATCATGTCCGTGTCGGTGTTTCCTAGCCATTGATCTTAATAATGAAAGCTCCGCTCCTACGAGCATTCCGATGCAAGATCATATTAGGTGGAGTTTTTGTTAACAATTTCTTTACGGGTTATTGTTAAATAATAAAAAAATTATCAAATTTTTAGCGCACATTAGTCTTCAATCTTCAGAGTTTTTTTTAATACTTTTTTGTTTTAATTTAGAGACAAAATGAGCATCTGCACTTAAGACCCAAGGTTATGAAAAAGATTTATATTAGACTTCCTTCTGTGCCTAAACTTTGTCTTAGTCATGTTATCTTTTTTTAGTGGAAAATATCTTAAACTCTAGGTATCACGACCTCTACCCTTTGCACCTCAAGAGATGGGAAGCACTGACACGGACACATGGACTGCTAAAATTAAAAATCATCAAGACACAAACACATTTATCATGCATATATATGGAAAATCTCAATTTTATGCCGTTAGGTTAGCAATAAATTAACTATTATACTAATTTCCATAATAAATTAGATTACCCAACTAGTAAAATAGGATTTCTATACGTGCGTCGTGTCTGTGTCACACGCGCATCCTGCTTTCGATGCGCTACTGACGCGGCACGGCACCAATATTGGCTTCGCAGCTCAAGAGTCGTCACGCATTACCGGCCACTAGGGGTGTGCAACGGACGGACGGTTGCGGATTAGGGGTCACCCGCAACCAAACCGTCAAAATTGCGGATTTGGAAAATCAAACCGTGACCGGCCCAATCACCCGCGGATTGTGCGGGCCGGTTACGGATTAACCGCGGACGAGGGGTCAAAAAAAAAAAAAAGGACCGGAGGAGGTGAACATATCCTAAATTTCATCCCGAGTCGTACTACCCAAACTCTGTTTCTTTATTGGCTCCAAGTCCATGTCCGAACCCTTAGCAAATATCCATCAGAACCATGGTCTAATTAACGGCAAGGCTGGCTCAGGCATTTCTGCAGTGGGCAATAGCTGTGTGGTTCAGGCATTTCTGCAGTGGGCAATAGCTGTGTGGTTCAGGCATTTCTGCGAACAGCTGCAGTGCATCAGGCAAGCCGATATGGCTGGGTGTTATTTGTGTACTGCAGATTGCACAAAACGACTCTTTCCCTGTAATGCATCAATTTAGCACAAACCCATAGCTGCTACTCATTTAGAATTGTAAACACGCATCAATTACAGCCATGAATAATCACAAATCAATTGGCAGCAGCTGCTCCTCCTTCTTAGTCACAAATGTAGCTCTTAGAACCACCTGCAATCCCTCCATTCTTCCACAAATTATCGACAACAAGATACCTTCTCAACTGACTTTTCTTCTCGGCCAAAACCCATCCTTTCTGTGTTCTTCTCGATCTCCTGCTTCTTCCAATACAACTATAAAAACCCATTAATTCAAACAACAACAGATCCCCTTTTCTTGAGAGAGTACAAAGAGATAATATTGGGTAAGGTGTCTTCCTGTCTGGTATCATTAAACTGGGCTTACTAACACATATAACCCATCTATTTCTAGGCAATGGCAATTCTGGGCTTAGTGACCCAAATGCGGTGCGGGTGAATCCGCGGTTTTCAATATTCAACCGCACCCAAACCGCTAAAACGTGCGGATTTGAGAATTTCACCCGTGTCCGGCCCATACGTCTTGCGGTTTGGGTGAAATCCGTAATTTTGCGGACGGATACGGGTTAAATCCACGGTTCCGGTTTTTATGCTCACCCC